>NW_026623654.1:439644-444201 GCF_030028575.1 Malurus melanocephalus | reverse complement strand
CTGTGTTTTGGTAGACTTTTACAACAGCTCCCTTACCTATCTTAATCAAGCTGTAGAAATAGTTCTGATGCAACACAAATGGACTGGCAGAGCCAGAATGTAATGTGAACTCCTGGAAAAAGCATACATGGTTTTGTAGGATTTTAAAAAGATTTTAATCCAGAATGTTAAATTTTCTCCATGAATACAATTAACAACAAAAAAAGGTGTGACATCTTCCCATATAATCTCTTGGTCCTATTTTATTTGGTTATTTATATTAATGAAAATTGTGGATAAAGTCTAATTTTGAATAGGGAAATGCTTTTTTCAGCTTATAGTTGACAATAAGCAGCTGCCTCAACATGACTGCCTTTAAACATGCATCTAAAAAAAGATCAGTATATTTAACTGGAATCAAACTATACAGATGCCTTTAAGGATAGATAATCTATCTCCAAGAACTTCCAGCCTCAGACTCTGATCAAGTTTGAGAGTCTATTATTGAGCCAATAATTTGCTGAAATGGGCTTTTAGTAATTGTCACTTACCCCATTAACATATATAATTCATCCTAAAATGTAATATCTAACTGAAGGACTSTTTAATATTTTAATTAGCCAGCCTCAGCTTTTCACAACCAATCAACAAAATAATTCCAATAGCATACATTAAAAACACAGTATAAGATTTTCCAGGGGTGACCATAAACTGAGGGAAACTTTCTTTCTAGAACAAGAATTGACTGGCAAGAGTTGCCAGTTCTTGTTTAACATCATTGATCCTGAACATATTCTCTTCATCCTTAAGTGACAATGCACATTCTACATGACTATATATGTACACATGCACATGCATGCACACATATGTATCTCAGGCAGAGACTTTAAACATGTCAAACATTCACTGTCAAAAMCAGCCAATTATTCTTGTTGCTTGTTTTGTGTTTTGTTTTTTTCTTTTAGGAACACAATATGTTATTAAATTTTGGGAATGGTAGTTTCCACTCAGGTTTAAATAAGTGATATATTTCAAAAATCACAGTGTGTCAAATGTAGGTTTTGCAGTGCGACAGGCACTGTGTGATCTTCTAAGAGTTCTCTGCATCTGAGCTTAAAAACACACATGTGCTGTTGCTGAAATCAGGGAGAACTGTAGATGCAGAAGTTCTCAAACCCACCTCTTCATTATTTGGTTCCTGTGTGATGAAGACATTTACTGTGACATTTAGGGGCCTCAGTAGAAAATTCTCTTCAGRAGCAGAATAATTGCTCTGGGAAAGAGGTAGATATCCCCCTCCCTCCAATTAATATGATGGCATAACTTTGTTGAAAGAATGTAATACATTTTGCTCTAGTGTCTTACCTTGATTTGGACTTCAGGAGTTTAAATACTTAAAAAAAGTTTTGTGATCAGATTAGCTTCCTGGAGACCAGATCTGTCTCAAACAAGATTTCTCTGTGTGGGGAAACAAGACCCACAAGCAGAAYAATAATAAATGTCACACAGGGAATTCTTGCTGGAGATTCTCTGAACTCAACTAACGGCAGTGCTGCAAATATACATATGTGCATGCCCAGATAAATAGATAAATGTAGGTGTAACAGGCAGTGTCTGCAGAATTGGGATGCAGATTTTTAACTTAGCCCCAAAACATGAGGTACTGAACACTAAGGGACTATGTCTGCTCATGAAGTCAATCAAATCTGTTAAGACTTCCAGCATGGATATTCTGCACACAGCCTTGCTGGGTCCCTAAAACAAAATAGAACAGATTCAGCGTTTAGTTAAGAGAGTGTTCCTCTGTTGTCAAGCCACAGTAATGAGAKTTTGGCTACTGATACAGGCAGTCTGGAATGACAAGTGTCAGTCATGAAATTTATGTCTCTGTACTGACTGCCTCCCTTCTGCATTGTTCTTATGGAAGAACASTGATCACAGCTTGGCCAAAATAGGTTAAATTATCTTCCTTCCATATTGGCTTCAGGAACAGACAGAAGATGAGCTGGAATAAGAAGAGGGAAGCAGCTATACATSTCCCCACATGGGTTTTAAAGACAGAACAGACAACGTTTGGGAGGCTCTGGATCAGCTGCTGAGARTGCATGAATCCCATTTTAAATTCTGCAATGCTGTGCATGTGCGGGGGGAGGGGAAGGCGTGCTGGAGCTGCCACCTTCCCTCAAGCACCAGAGTGCAAAAAACAAGGCAGATTAAAAAGGAGAGGCAGAGGCTGAGAAACCAAGACACGGGGAGACAGACACAAATTACCGAATGTCTGGCTTGCTGTGGGACTGGGRGAATCCAGCTGATAGCCTGGGAAAAACTTGGCAGTGGGCGATAACAGGGTACTAAACTGAATAGTAATACTGGAGGAGAAACTCCAGGCTCTCCTCGCTAGCTGGTGTAACCCAGCCTGCAATTTGATCTCAGACAGGTTTTCTAGCGGGAACCCCTGTGGTGGGAGCCAAAATTGCATCACTGGAAGTTCATGAGAGTTGGCACACACCACGGGCAACCAGAGGGAACTGAAAATGGGAATATGGACAAAGAAATATGATCTCTCTCCCCGAATAATCCAAGGACAATTTCATGCCTTTTCTGAGTAATGCTTTTTTATTATTTAAGGCTGGCAATACTTCATTCTTTTCCCRCTCACTTTGTTGAAGTAATAAACACTGATCATCGCAAAAAAGCTTAAAAATACTTTTGGAATTATCAGATTATTAAAAAACTCCACATCTAGTTAATCTCTTAAAACTCCTATGAACAGCAGGAGGGGACAATTCAGACATGAGGCGTCCCCTGTGGAGGGTGTGTCCCGCTGCTTTACACAGGGACAAGCCCTTTTCCTCACAACCTACCCCCACATGGCTTCCTGCCCGTAAATAGTTTCCCTYTAATTCTTCATTGCCTCTGACCCGGTTTTCTTACCTAGTTTTATTCTGTTTAACTCTGTTATCTYCAGAAGAGAACGTTTCTTCTGATAYACTCTGGAATGCATGAAAAGATGCAAGTCCTTTGTGTACGCAAATACAAGTGAAGGATAAATCTTTTCTGTAGTTTATCGTTAATTTTTTGTTCATCTGTTTATGAATTATCGATGAATTGGTGTTAAAGCTGAGAAGCAGCTAGACTTCATTTGTAATAAATACACTATACTGTTGTCCTACMAACTAGCAAAAATAGGTGATTATCTGCTTGTCCGTATTTTAAGGTACGGTATTTAGGAGCTTAGATTTCTCCTGTAAGGAGAGCGGGTGTTTAAATACATCCAAGAACATTTTGTTTCCTGTGCCTGGTTACTTTCTCCATGAGGCGATGCCGTCTGCTTGGGGGCCTGGAGAGATGAGGGAAACAGCATGAAAGGCAAGCTCTGAAAGTTGGTGTAGAGACAAAATTGAAAGGAAAGGACTAATGGTGGGCTGGAGGCAGCCATCCAAATTGACACTTAATGGAAGGGTGCAAGGAAGCAATGCCAGCAGGATGCATTTTRTCCCTGACTGCAATGCGAGGGGACAAAGATGTGCCTTTCCTGTATTAAACACAAGAGAAAACGTTTTCCTGTTTCCCCTTTTCCTGCAAACGGATGAGAGATTTGACCAGCCTGCAGGTGTCAACTCGGGTGGCTTCGGRACAGTGCCACTGGACGAGATATTCAGGATCTTCGTCTCTCCGAGGATGAACCACAAAGGAGCGGGGAGAAGCCAAACTCCAGCGGGTTTATGCTTCGATCCCACCCGGGGGGCAGGCACAGGCACTCCCCGGGAAGGGCAGGGCAGGGCTGCAGAGCACGGACACAGCCCAGGCTGCCCGGACTGCCCTGACCCCAGAGAGCCGATCGGGGCAGCAGCGACGTGACCAAAAAAACCCACTTGGCCCCTTGCCGCTGCCAGGMCAGGGTGGCTCCGTGCCGTCCGCCCCCTCGCTGTGCCGGGGGGGCACCGCTCTCTCATTGCTCCTCTGTGGCATCGCCCGCGGGGGCGGGGGGCCGCAGCCGCTTCCCGGCGCTATTTCAGGGCGGGCGGCACCGCCCCGCACCTGGCCCGGCCCGGCCCGTCCCGGAGCCCTCCGCCCTCGTCCCCCGCCTCCTCCGCAGCTCCTCGGGCATGGCTGAGCCGGGCGGCGAAGCGGCCGATGAGTTCCGCGATGTCATCCGCAGCCGCTCGGGTAGGCACCGCTCCGCGCTCCGCGCTCCTCCCCGGCCGGCCGGGGCTCCCTCCGGCGGGGCCAAACGCTGCCCCGGTGCGGGGAACGCGATCCAGCGCTCGGCACTTTTATTTACCGGCTCTTTCCGAAATTATTCGTTTTATTTACTCAACTTTTCCCGTGGCTGTGCGGCAGAGAAGGGGCTCGCCCGGCGGCTCGCTGGGTGAATCGCGCATCTCGGCGTGACCAGCGCGACGCTCGTGTCCCTGTCCCAGCAAATGAGTGTCACCCTCGGTCCCCCGGGTGTCCCCTACCTTGGGCTCTGCTTGTGCTGCTCATGTCCCTAAAACGGTAAATGGGAGCAGCTGTAACGCTCCCCCAGAGGATAAAGTTTCAGGTGCCTGGGCTTTTTTTTTTTTTTTTTTTTTT
>NW_026623654.1:415691-438893 GCF_030028575.1 Malurus melanocephalus | reverse complement strand
AGCATCTGGTGAGCTGTCTCCGTAGTCATTCCTGGTTAGGGTGGTTGTGTTACCTCTTATAGCAGTGCATGTTCCCTGTTCCATACTTAGCTCCCTTACACTTTAGGGGATGTGAAATGCAGACTGAGTGCAACACAGAGAAAAAAACCCCTTCACTTAAAGGCTTGTCCTAGTGGTATCAAATTAAGGATTTGGGCAGTTGCTGACTTGAGATGAGAGGACATGAAGATTAAAAATATCTTTGGGTTCATGTAATTTTCATTAAGTGATTGAAAGTTTTTCAGAAAGTGAAGTTGACAGCAGTGACTTTGCTTCTACATGCTTACAACTCTGAACCGAGTTGTTTTGTCCCACATTTTTTACCTRTAGCTAGTAATTACTTTAAATGTTCAGTTTGATTTCCCATTTTAAAAATCCATAATTGAGAACAGACGCTCTCTGAAAATCAGGAAATGTTACCTATGGATTTCCTAATTATGCCTTATACTCTGTGTTTTACTTGGAAAATCTGTTTCCAGATCAACTTCAGTGGCAATATGTTAGCTGTATCATAATAAGTGTAAGATCTCAAATGGCTCTAAAATGTTTTTTCTAGTTTCCTGCTCTGAAGTAGTATTAGAATTTAGATGTTAGCAGTAGACATGGAGCAAACATTTGTGCTCCTTAATTGGGCAYAATTCCCTGGTGTATTATCTATTATGAATAAGAAACAGAATCAGTTTAAGAATCACAAAATTGCCCCAGATGTTTAKAAGCCTGGAGAGATAAGAAAATTCAATTTCCATGGTAATATTCATCACAGGTATATTTTTTTTTTTTTTTTGTGATATACCCCACAGTGATCTCTTACTCTGCTTATCTCTTATTATTATCCAACTTTGAAAAGTATTGCTTAAAATCTGACTGGATTTGAGGAGCAGTAATGAACAACAAATTAACACAACTGTTGGCACAAGTGAGAAGAACTTTGTGTTAACAAACCTTGTGGTGGTTTCATTTTGGGTTGGGGTTGTTTTTTCGTTTTTTTTTTACCTATGACCTAGGTAAGGCATTTCTGGAGTTGGATTCTCCTTTTCTTTGGACACTCATTCTAGAACAAATTTGGGTTGGAAGTTTTCAGAAGGCTTCTCAAGAGTGAGATGCTGGCACAGCATTGTTATAAACACACTTTAACTCTGTAGTGATGGTGAGAAGACTGAATTGTTCTCTGGAGGCATTTCCTAGGCCTGCAGAAAGGATTTTGGGACCCAGTAAGGAAGATCTTGGTGACTGAAAATGAAGATAGCATAGGAAGGCCTTGGAGATTTAGGGCATCAGGTACTGGAGAAGCTTTGAAAGAGTTTGTATCCCACTTGTTTTTCACTGTGTTTACATTAATTTCATGCTTTAGGGGTCTGCTGCTTTCTGACAACTCCTGGATACAAAGTTTGACCTTTGGCAGGTGCAGGTCTTGTCTTCCCATGAAACCAGAGAAAAGATAGGGTAGAATATGTTGCTGCATTTGCCATGTAAAAATACTCCATACCTTCAGATTTAAGGTAATATTCAAAGGGTCAGAGAACCAATATTTGATTAAGATGAATGGCTGATGCAGATAGCATGAATTTGAGCATTCTGCTGTCAGTTCTCAGTAAAATAATTGAAAAATGTTATTAGGAGGCACTTTGTGTAATGACAGAATTTTAAAGTTTGTTTGCACAGTTCACARGAAGGTAGGTTCTGTCAAATATTCTTTCTGTTAAGAAATTTTATTGATCAAATGATTTCTTGCAGTATATTACTGCACACACACAAATAGCACTACCAGTAAAATACCTACTAAATTGTTTAAAACACACAAAACGGTTGTATTGYAGAAGTTGCTATCAGGGAATTGTAACAGAATTGGGTTTTCCTTGGTGCATCTCCGTGGGGATAATTTCAAGCTCTGACACTGATTCATCGTTTTTCACTCTTACAGAATGGATTGRGTTGCCTGAGCTCTGAAGAAGATTCACACATATGCAGAGCTTAGGAGGGAGGAATGTAAGCTGTGCTGCCAGAGACAGGGAAGAATTTAGTGGTCCATGCAAGAGCTCTGATCAGCATGTTCTCGTAATGTGATGACATAGGGAAACGGGTGTAGGGAAGTTTATTTTTGACTCTTGTATATGGCATGGCATTTCTAGTATGAGAACTATGTTTGAAAATATCCACAGAACCTGAAATSTGAGGTGAATGTCTATGGAGCCTAGCCAATAATTTGTTTTAAGCCTTTTATGAGATGCTGCAGAAGTAACTTTGTTACTTTGAGTATGTTCCTGGCCAGAAAACCCTGGGTGCTGAATGCCTGCTAGGGGAGGGAGCCGTAAGGAAGGAGAAGTCAAAGCCAACAAATTTAATTTAAAGTATGGGATATCTTGAGCAGAGAAGATGGTTAACCTCTGGGGACAGATCCTCCATATCTAGAGGTGTTTGGTCCAGTATTTGGTACCTTTTTGTAAGGTTAGCTTTATTCAAAAGCTAGTTACTGGAATAAGAGCTGTAAATTGTGAAACATCAGTCTGGTCATTTATCTTATGGTCCCTTGTGGCTGCAATAATATTCATTTGTGTCTGCCTGGCTCWTCAATTTAATGCTTGCCATCCAAACTGGGCTTTCCCCAGACCTGATGGACCACCCTGTTTCCTTCTGGTGGGAGTCTGAGGCTGAACACACTCCTTTTGTGGTGGCAATTCTTAAAATATCAGTGTTAAACCAGAATCCATCCAGACCTTGAGCTAAGATTGCTCCAGAGAGCTGTTRAGATAGTATTAGCAGAGAGACAGAGTAAAACAGCTGCACATGGGAATGTTACAAGCTACAGTCACTTTCCAAACCTTTAATAAGCATGCCAGCCCAGTAAGTGTGGATCCCTAATGTTTTGTACTTGATGTCATGTTTGTTGAACRCATGGAGACCATGCTTTGGGAAGTGGATGTTGCAGAGCTTAATAAAACCTATCTTTGTGATTTAATTTCTCCAAAGAACATGTGGTTTCCATTTCTCGGAATGTCTTCCCTGGTTAAATTGCACCATCAAGTCTCAAATGCATTTGTATGCTCTGTGTTGAAAGAACTTTTTTTTTTTTTTTAAAGGAATGTAAATGCAACTCAAAGCAGAGTGAGTGGTTTTATGCAATAAAAAGAAATCTGCATGCCATAAATACTTTCTCATAAATTTAATGAAGATTTAGATTTTATTACTGTTTCAGAACTTAGTAACTGTAGCCATGATTAGCAACACAAAGCCCTCTAATTTCTTCAGTTCATATACATCCTTTAGAAAAGTGCTTAAGACCTCATTTGTTCTTAACTTATAGCACAAAATTATGCAGATCTGGAGTAAGCTGCTGTTTTAACTTGATGACTTTGCTTAGAAAAATTATTTGGTGTGGCTTAGGGTTTGAGGGTGAGGACTTGATCCTACCCACATTGCCTCCTATTTAGTTGCATGACTTAAGTTCTGACTAGAAGACAATTTCTTTATTCCTTATATACAGCATAACAAAGCAATTGTTAGGAATTGGCACTAAGCAGTGTKAACCGAGTTTCCAGGATATATACTTGCTTTCCTTTTGTACTTTAATGCCATTAAAAGGTAAAGCTACAATTTGTAGTGGTGTTCAAAGGAGTTCAACAGGCTTATAGAGGTGGTTCTCCTTTTTTTCTCTTCTTTGGGAGGCCATCCCTGAGCTTCCTTGGTGTGTGAACAGTAGGTGATTAGAAGTGTTAGTGCATATTCCAAAATGGATAAATTGAGTGGGTGCTTCTCCCCGATTCCCTCAAGCACCCAGAGACCTGACAGAGTTCTCTGGGTCCCTCAGAGCAGTTTAGGATGTGCTCTGCCTGTGTGGCCGGAGTCACCCTCCTCCCAACGGTGATGGGGAGATGTCAACGCTACATCTGCAAAACAAATGAATTGACAGCTGTATCTGCATAAAAAAGTGTGTATGGTGCATCTGAGGTGATTGCTGATGAGAGGAGCCTCGTGTGGCAGCAGGTTCTGCTGAGCCCCGCAGTGCTCATGCCGGGGGATGCTCACACACCCCGGGGCTGGCACGGAGCGCTCCCCGTGCCCGAGGGTATCTGCTGCTGCCGGGGGTGAAGTGGCATTCCCGGAGCTCTGCTGGGCGAGCAGGTAAGTGATAGCTCTGCTCGATCCATCCCGGCTTTACCGGCACGCTGGGGTGGCATCGCTGCCCCGGCTGAAAAGGGTTGGATCCCCTTCAAGGATAAAAGGAATGCCTTCATGGCTGCTGGAGAGGAGACTGGGCTCTGATGAATCACAGCTAGAGCTCGCAGGGAGGGAGGTTTGTACGTGGTGTCTCTATTCCCACAAGAGCAGCATGTGGGAGGGATTGTGGATCTTGTCCAGAAAGGTTTTAGGGGCTGAGTGAAGCTGCTGCATAAGGGGAAAGTACAGGGTCATGGTCACAGGGCTCATGCATGTGTCAAAATAAATATCTTATTTAAACATAAGTATTTTTACACACAAAATTTGGGTTTGGATGGATATACTTTCCTATTGCTTAAAGAAAAAAAAAAAAAAAACAAACAAAAAAAACAAAAAAAAAAACAAAACTCTGCTGATGAAACGTAATTAAAATGTTGCTATAAACTGTTCATGCTAATTCCTGGCCTTTCCAGTCAATCTGTGTTTTGGCAAGACACAAATTGCCAAAGCAATTGTAGGACAAAAGCTGCTAGTGATGTGGCAGAAATGTCCTCCTGTACTTCATCCCACTTCASGACATAGATTAACTGAACCTAATGAGCAGAATGACCTAAAAATTTTTTGTAATGTTTACAATCACAGCATGTAAAGGTGTCTACGTAGAAGGTGATCTTTGAATATGTGGCTTAGATGGGTAAAGTAATTTAATGACTGAAATAAAATTTTTCATGAGTTTGTCACTGAGTTCAGAGCTTCATTATGTGCTTTAAACTACTGTAATCAAATCAATCTTTTGGGTTTTTTACCAGATGAAATTACATTATGTATGTTTCTCTTGCTGAAATTAGGTTTTCATCTTGTTTTGGTTTTCTTTTATTTTGAGCTGTTTCCATTATTTCTATTTTACTTGACAGGCTGAATTTCTTTTTATCAGAATGAGGACTGAATTGTCCGCTATATAATCTGTCCATTGTGGTGTAGCAGATGTCTTGCTCTGTAGGACAAAAAATTGACTTTTGGTTAGTTAGGTGGATTTTTTTCCCATCTATTTAAGGATTTAAAAGCATAGGATCTCATATGTTTAGAAGTGCTGATCACTTGCAGCTTCTCTTTCTACTTCGTCATTTCAGTCTGAATAGAACTGGAGGGGATCAAAATCATTCCTAAAGGTGTTACCAAAATATCTCAAAACTTAAATCCTGTTAAGATGTAGTCACTGATAAAAGTAAGCATTTCTTTTTCGTTTCAATGGTAAAAGGTCATCCAAGCAGCAGTTTATTTAAGATACTACATTTAATGACTTGCTCTTTAAATATCAGTGTTTTTTAATTGCCTGCCTTCTGTATACTGTTGCCTTGACAACAGCATTTTTGTATGCTGATAAGTTCTGATATTTCAAACATAGATCTAAAGAAATACTATATGTGTCTTAAACTAGCCTTGGAGCTGCAGCATCTGTAAACAATTATCATTTTAGCTGSTTGAGTGCGAGTATGTTGGTTGTGTACTGCAGTTACTTCCATCCTGTGGATAATGCTTACATCTCGTCATTAACTGTGTGCCCATTGGACATTAAAGGTAATGGATTTATTTTTATTAAAGGGATCTCCTGGAATATGAATCTCAAATTGGCAAATTTAATTCAACGGTTTTTCTTTCTCTCTTTTTAAGTTAAGAATAATTCACTGACTTGAATGGAGCGGTGATTTCTTTGTGGTTATCAGCAGTGGGGGGGAAAAACCCCATGAGGGCATTAGGTAAATTTGAGGTACAAACATCTTCCTTCAAAAAGCTAAAATATCTCCTCTCATGGTACCAGTGTCTCTCTGTCGTGCCCCATCCATTGCTGAATCTCTGCAATTACTCTGACTAAAGTCCCACCTCTTAAATCTGGAACTCTGTGAGCAATGGGCTCTTTTGTGTAAGCTGCCAAATATTATACTGAATGTCAAGGTTAGTTTTTTGCTGTCCTTATCCTGTGTGATTGGTATCAAGAGCACAATGTGATTGAGTTATGCTGCAGGATGCAATCAGATACCATAAATAGTATTATCTACATAAAGTGTTGTAAGTGGTTGCTGGACTGCTTTTAAAGTGCACTTTGGCTTGGATATTGAAGCCATAGATTGGATCATAATTTTGAAATATCAACCTGCTTATTAGAGAGATAATACACTGTTTAACTAATTTATGGTTTAGAAGAATGGTTGAATTGTAGAGGAAYACATGCATGAACTAAAACAATCTTATATTTTGTTTGTGGCTTGCAAAATCTGCTTTTACTTTTTACTCAGTCAGTGTATGATGTCTTTATCCAAGAGGAAGTGCACTCATCATATCATTTAGGGTGTTTGCCCTGCTTAGCAGTTTTCATTTCCATCTTCTTGTAGAAGGAGAAAAAAAAAAAGAAAGTGCAATATATATCAGCCTTTGCCCAAACACTGTGTTCTACTTAAGTTTAAGATAATCATGTAGGGAMAGAGAAAGATAATGTAAAGAAACTTCATCCAGAAGTTTTCACTAAGTCACATTGGTTCCAAATAAGCTTGCTGCAAAGATTGTCTGGTATTGTTTTATTTTAAGGAATWTTATCTGACTGGTATCTTGAAGAAGTGTATTGACTTGTAATCAGGGAAGCAAAACTGTGGTTTAGCTCTGATTTCATGACTTTATGGTGTTAACTTTCTGCCTGATGATGGAGTCTGCTGTTCTCATTTTCTATGATGTCAAGAAAAGCTTTCTGTTCAGTGTTTTGAATTTATCAGACTGTTTACAAGTAGGTTTGTATGACATTTCCACTTTGTCAGTGGAAGTATACTAGCGTAATAAAGGTTGCATAATAAATATATATTCAATAGTATTTCTGTTCTTGATGACCCACATCTCCATGAACCATCTTCAGGAGCTGGCTTCAGCCTTACAGACTGCCTTTTAAGTGTGAAACATAAATCTTTTACACCAGTGACCTGAATTTATTTCTTTAGTCCCAAGTGTGCCTTACAGTTGCAGGAGCATCTTCTCTTTAGGCTATCTAGCATCACAGTAATCACAAATGTTCCTAAAACAAACTAGCAGCTGGGAAAACAAAATCTTCTCTATAAAACACTTTTGTTTCTGTGTTGTTTTTTCCCCACACACAGTAATTAAGTTAATTCAATTAGGCTTTGTGTGATCTTTCCCCTTTTATCTCAAGTGTARTGTTTTACTGARCACTTGAGGGAAATAACTGAGGATTGGCAATGTGCACTYGCAAAATATTCTGCAGCTGAATGCTAGTTGCCTCCTCAGAATGATTTCTTGTTGTTGTGGATTTAAACAATTATCMTTTCATTATGTTGAAACTCTGGAAAAGTATCACTGGTCCCTAATTTGATGGAAATGTCACTGTGCTATGGAAAATGTGTGAATCTGCAGAGGACTTGCTGCTTGTTTGGAATCCTTTCCCCATGAGTTCCTGCACCCAACAGATGGGTGAAGAAAACCTCTACTGTGTGAAGAAACTTTCTGGTCTGCTTCCCAATCCATCCTGGGCTTGATAAATTTATATTAATGCAGTCATATTTTTTCTTCCTCCTTGTGATGCTGCTGGCTGGCAACAGCAATAAAGACAGTAGTGCTGGAAGATGCCCTGTCCTCTGGGATGATTGCTGGGTTCTGAGTTTTTTTCATAGCTATAAAATCATCAGTATTGCAGGAAAGAGCTACAGGTTGAGGCCAGGTGTCAGTGCACCAAAATTTGCTACCTCTTCAGCATCTGCATTCTGGCTTGATCAGAAATATTATTTATATTAATATTATAGCAGCCTGGGTATAACCTGAGGCTGTTTCTGTTGAGGTCAGGTCCTGCAGTCCAGACTGTGAAAGCAGGCAAGGGAAGATTTGGTTCATTAGAGTTGAATAAAAGAAATACTGAGTGCTAATTAGATATAATGTCTTAAAGTAAAAATTACTAAACTAACCCTGCACCGCTGGGGGAAAAAGCCCAACAGAATATTTGTTTGAATATAACCAGAAGGGTAAATTATGTAGTCTTTAGGCAGCCTTCTCCCTTTCTGCTGAGTTATTCCAATGACCTTGCCTAGAGCTCGAGGTCTATGGATTTCTACCAGGTGTCCTGCTAAACAGAGAAGTGAGTCCACAAAAGGAKTGATTTGCATGGCAGAGTAGAAAATTAATTCATCATGATGATTGCCATTTGGCTGATAGTTAAACAGAGGCATAGATAATACTAATGCATTCTTCCTGCAAGACTAAGTCAATTAAACCCCATGCAGCTGAGACAGATCCCTTTTCATCAAGATTTCTTTCAAGACTCATGTGACTTCCTCCACATAATAAATTAGCAACTGGGAATGTAATACCAAAGTCAGTTTCATTCTTTAAACTCTTAATATAAACTCCCTTAGGATACTTTGGGGAAAAAATCAGCTACAGTAGATTTTTTTTTTCCCCTCCTTAGAATTTGTCTCTCTCAAAAAAAAAAAAAAAAATCTCCTAAATGACTCATTTAGACTTCTGCAAAATATTCTGCTAGAAAGTTCTTAGTATTGTTGTGTGTCAGGATTTCAATCTTGTGTTGTGGGAAAGAAGAGAAGATATGGGTGCATAGACACATGACTACTGCAGTCACACAACTAATTCATATTCAAAACATAAGCACTCACCAAGAAGAGTTTAAATCTCCTGCAAATCTAGAGTAGCTTTAAAAGATCCAGAGCTTACATTTAAGTACTRCGTTTTTGTGGCTAGGCTCTTTAGAAAAATTATTTCTGCTTAATTAATATTAACAATACTTTTTATCTCTTGTAGCTGCTGCAGTTTGAATAATAATTCCTCATTTTAAACTATTAATTTCCTGCAATTGTTTTGCAAATTGTTCATTGCATAGGTTATAATAAAGGGAGATGTTTAAGTATCAATCTGAATAAACACTGTGAAATCCTAACTTTGTTATGAAAGATGTGTTTAATGCTTCCTGTTCCGAAATGTTATGCCTTCTGGTATCCTAAACAGATAAGACAATATCAATCAAAATGCAGAGATGTAATAATTAGAACTTGTGCATTGTCTTTCATGAGCACCTCTTTTACAAATGGCAGAGAGAAGGATTCTTCATCCCATCTGAAACTGAAATAAAGAACATTTGCTCTTTTAGGAAAAAATTAAGTAAGAAAAGTAAAGCTCACCAAGAATTGCAGTCCTGGCACAAGAAGCCCAGATTTAGCTAAGCTTGGGATCACTTGCCAAGTACATGCCATGATAGGGACTTACAGGGAACCTTCTACTCAATTAAGGTCTGAAGAGAATCTGTGATTCTAAGTGTTAAAAAGACCCCAAACATCAAACCAAAAAAAAAAAAAAAAAAAAAAAAAAAAACCCCAAACCAAAAAAAAAAAAAAAAAAAAAAAAAAAAAAACAACCAACCAAAAAACAAAAATAAAAACCCCAAACAAAAACAAACCCCAAACCCAAAGCAACATCAAAGAAGTCACCCACACAAACCACAAAAAAGTAACAAACCACACAAACTCCACTCCCCAAACAAGCAAACAAAAAAAAAAACCCTGACAGCCTCTCTTCTTCCCAGAGTGTGGAGAAAAGCTAAATGAGTTTCCTGGCCATAGTACTGTGATATGTTGCAGCTCTGACTTTGAAGAGTTGATTAAYCACTGTAAATGGACTTGTAAAGGAGGAAGATGAATCTGCATTTTATTTCAAATGTGGATGCTCATTCTTTGATCAAATCCAAGTTCACCTCCCTGTCATGCCCTGGCTAATCTCCTGAGCAGGCTTTCTCCTGCCTTCAGAGGGTGCTTCAGGAGCTGCATCTACCTCAGAGTGCAGGTAGCACTGCTGGATAACCAAGAGCTTGGCTTTTACAGCTTTATCATTTGGAGTAAAGAGTCCTGGTAGAAGATGATRCAACTTGCTGGAGTTGCTATGCCTATAAGTGAAATTACAATTTAAGCACAGACTGTCACTTTATCAGAGACTGAGGCATGTGCAGCTAGCAGCAGCCTGAACTAGGCTGGGCTAACGTGTTAGTCCTAATTGCTAGACAGGAATCCYAAAATAATCTGGTGATAGCTACTGGCACTTTGGGAAGTGGAGAAGCACGTGAAGGATACTGAGTCGTCCCAGAGAGGATGGGATGTGGTAGTCCTCAAGTGACTGAGAGTGGTGGGAGGAGGGTGGGGTTTTCTGGGGTTTAAGTGGGATCCTTGTAGAGAAGGGAAAGGCTGGCTTGTTACAAATGTTCTGGCTGTGATTCCCTGCCAGAGCAGTGTTAACAAAGGAGAGATGAAGGCTCAAAATAGACAAATGTATTCCCTGTAAATAACACCATGAATGTGTGATGGTGCTACTGTTGGAGCGCTGCATTAGTTTAAAAAAAAGTTTGAAGATGTAACTGTAATACTACTTGAAAGGGTGTACTTTACCTACCCAGGTAGAAAACTTGTGAAAAGTACAATATCTTGAAATGTGAAGGAATTGGCAGTGACTATRTGGGGACAAATATGTATTTCTTTTCTGTCTCTCAGTTATCTGCGATATTTATATTCTAACTGGGAAAAAAAAAGAGAAAAGTTTAATTTCACTTCAGATTCCTTGTTAAGTATTTTCTTCTAATTAAATTAGAATGCTGCTTGCAGCAGCTTATAAAACGCTTGTCAAAGTAAGGAGCAAAGTGGCATATTTCTTGTTTTCAGAACTTAAAGAACCAAAAAAAAACCCCTCTCACTGGAGTTAAACCTGCTTTTTTTTTTAGATTTTTTTTTTTTTTTTTAATAAGAATTTACCTGTGTAGAAACTGATTTTGCAAGCATTTCATACAGATGTGTGACTGGAATGAGGAAATCTCTTTGGAGGGTCGTTGTGAACCAGAAGCTGCTCTGGCTTACCTTCAGTGCCTATGCAGCTTATTTAATGAAGTGATGAGCAAAGTACATAAGCCTGAATACACTGAAAAGGAATGGAAGCTGGATTTTCTTGATGTAATTATGCCTGGGATTTGATCTGTTTTTTTCCCTGTCCTGGTGGGAAGTTTATCCACTTACTGCTGTTCATAAGAGCTTAAAGAAAGCTAAATTCAGCTCTGTCTTCAATGCRTATATTTGTTCAAAGATATTCTATTCAAGCACAAACCGAGAGATTCAGAGTCAATTATCAAAATCAGTAGAAAATGCAGGTGTGTGAAATGTATCCCTTTACATACAAAACTGTCTGATGTTTTATAATGAACCAGCCCAAGTTTATACCGTGAGGAGGTTTGCACTTGACATCTGTATTTGCTTTACATGAATGCTGATTTTCTGTCTCAGTTCAGGAAGGTTTTCTGGCARTGCTACAGGATCACTTCTGAAATACAACATCACTGCTCAAGTAGTGCTCCAGTTAACTTTGAGTTGTTTCATAACACACAGTATATCCTGCACATGGTGTTGCCTGGGATGCTTGGAGTAGGGTTTCAAACTTCAGTTTTCTGTGAAATGAATATATTTTGTCTGCACTGATCAGCATATCTAAGTTTTTCTGGTTTTTTTTTTCTTTTTTTTTTTTCATTTTTTTTTGCCCCTGAAAGAATACAGTCCCAGTGATTTGTGGTTTAGTGCAATCCTGATAAATTCAAAGCAATAATTGAAGTAGGGTCTTAAGAGAGCTTCTTTTTCTTCTAGGGCAAAATTAGTGTCTTGAAATATTTAATATGTATTCATAAGAATGTATCTTTATTAGTAGCACATGACCTCTTTGCTGTTCAAAACACAAAAATATGAATTCTAATTAAGTGACATGTTTAAATGATTAAAAAATCCTCCCAAACCACAACATAAACTAGTACAGAATAGATTTTACATTCTGTTAGTCAGGTTTACCTGTCTTCCAAGGTACATTAATACATTTTGATTTATAGAGCATCAATTTCCTGATAGAGCAACTGGACCATGCTTCTTTGTTTACCAGAGGTAAATATGAGATATAGCTTTWTAATGTTGTTGAATTATCTTGATAAATGTTTTTGTCAGGAATATGATACAACTTTAATGAAATTGTGGTTCAAAAGAAACTTTGCAATTGTAATACAGATGGCAAGATTTCCTCCCTTGCCCAAACTTAACAAACCAAAGCGACAGTGGAGTTGAAGGAGGGAGTGCTTACACAAGATTTTAGTTGCTCTATGCAAATACTGTGTTTATTGTTCAGAATGTAAAAAATATATATTTCTGTTCATGGGGAAGCTTGTTCTAATTTTGCCATAAAAATCATAACTWCTTTGTTAACTGTGGAAGAACTGAWKTATGTTAAAAGWTGTCTATCCACTTGRAGTAGGAGRSCTAMAATATAACTGCTTCCTGAATTTGAYAATACTTYATTTAAAATRAAACCTACTCRTGCATATGTGTAAAAGGACATGCAAGGCTGAAAGCTGAAGCCCAAGRATGTACCTTGGAGCTGTGTGTGCTTCTGCATTCATCCCACCTTCTGGAATAKCTATGCCAATTGGTACAGCAACCAGGACAAGGAAAAATCTTACATGTATTGTCTAGCTGGCTAGAAAGTTGTAGAGGAGACAAGATGTCCTGAAACATGGGAAATAAACTCTGTTATTTTAGCAAGATAAGCCATTATCCTGGTGAGATTTTGTGGTCTATTTTTTTTTTTTTTTCCTCATCAAAGCCCCATCAGTTAAAATTTGGCTATACTGAATCCCTGGGTTTTTGAAAATGAAGAATCTCACCCTTGTTGTACTAKAGGTGCTGAAATATAAGCTCAATCAGTGTCTGTTTCTTTGCCTTCTGCCCATAGAGTTCTACACTCAGGGTTTTGTCTTCAATGATTAGGATTGGCAACAGATGTACCAACCTTTAAAGTTCTTGTACAATTCTTATGATACTTTTAGGGGTAAAGGACATGTTGACSTATGAATGTGACATTTAACAGAACTCTAGCAACTGTTAGTAGTGGCAACCCCTTTTGGGGGAAGGAGGATTGGGCTGAAAAGAACAATTTTGGTTAAAGAATATCATGAGTGGTTCTGGAGAAGCCTCTGTCCTGTTCAGTGCKACACAGAAGTGTCCTGGATTTCCTCTTCATCAGGCAGCATGTTAATAATTTTAACAATGCTGCATGAAAAATTAGAGTAAGGGTTCTGGAATGGARTCTGTAGTTCATGGGAGCAAAAAAGTGAATGCTTTCCAAGAATGGAAGTGGATTWTATTCAAGTGACCAAAAAGAAAAGCTAGAAAAACATGTTGAAAAATTCTAAAGTACATTTGGAAGATAGGACATTGTAGTCATGGATTTCTCTGTAACACACACAAAATACACCAAATTCCAGGGTCCTGAACCTGAYCTTACAGAAAAAGAAGGGGAGAATTGTACAGATGGTGCTGCAGAAGTGGATGTCAGCTAAACTGGCTCAATATTCAGTAGAGGAGCATGAAGCTGTAATTTAATTGTACAAAAACTTGAAGAACATAAACTACCTTGATTTAAAGAACTCTTTGYAAATGAGTTTTTTATTTGCAGAACCACATCTCCTGCTGTCAGGGTTGACAGCAGATTATGATACTAATCCTACTTAAATGGTTATATAACCAATTAGTGGTAGGTGTTATGAACTCAGTGTAGYCTTGGAAAAGTTTAGTATTCAAGTGATGCATTGTTTGTGGAGAAGATTGCACGGTAAAAGTTATGGATTAGAATTTTGGTGGTTTTCCAGTGTTTGTGTCAATAATTCAGAAGTATAAAGTCCCCTCTCTTTCTAAATGAATTGTCTACTTTTTAAATGTAGCTACATATAATGCAGAAATCTTAAATAAAACAAATTCTTAGTCCTTTAATTCCTGTTCCAGAATATGGCCAGCTACTTGAAAAGACACTGTGATTAATTGATGCAGCTAGTTTGAGGTGAATAAACTCCTGTCTAGTACTGAGACGAGTTTAATATAGGTGAAAATCACATAAATAACTGCATAGCATCCAAAAAACAGGATGGCCGTTGTTTCCTAAGATTGTTCTTACCRGRAGAAACTMACACACTTSTGTTAGCAATTTTCTAGGGATATAAAAAAAATGGAAATGTAAGTTTTGTAGAGTGAAAATACTCTATGGACAATAGTGAACTATTAAGCYTAGAGAGRACTWACTGAGTTTAGAAATAAACAATGTAGATTGGTTGGCCTCCTGAGGAGTAASCAGCCTTTTTGATAAACGGCTGATACTTCATGAATGCTATTTCARTGATACTGTATTTATCTTAATTGAATCTTGGAMRTAATATGATTAGAAGATAARGCTKTTAAAGGCTYGTGTTTGCTGTTATGTGCCCTTGTCAAGATTTGTGGAGTAAATATTCAAAGATGACTGTGASTGAAGATTTTGGAGCCCATTCCTTTAAAGAACAAGATCTAAGACTCTTGGATTGTCAGATTGCTTTTGTGTTTAAAGCTTTAGAGTATRTCTTGGGCATTGTACTGGAGCTTTTGAGTATRTTCAAATTTACCATGAGACCTGAACAGTTACTAGTCAGTTTCGATGTTCAATTATACAGTGAGGTAGTTAACCTGGTCACACTACCTTTTTAAACCCAATTAAAAACAAAACAAAACAAAACAAAACAAAACAAAACAAAACAAAACAAAACAAAACAACCCTTTAATTCAGCAATGTTGGAAGTGATGATCTCAAACTTGTGTACTTGTCTGTTCTCTGATGGAAGATACTAAAAGCAGATCCAAATAATTCAGGTGAAATTCTGCTTCTTCATCCGTAAGGATGGACTGGAAATGCAGTCAGGCTCCATGTTGGTACAAATCCCAGATTTTCTCCTTTATATAGTAGGTCGAATTTTTGCTGCCTGTTTTATTTGCAATTTCAGATTAATGTSATTTTGTAGTGTAATTTACACCCCAATTAGTTGTGCACTTATCTCAGGTAGCCTAAYTTCTGCAGGGATGAGATGCAGCTCTTTCCTACCTCCCAGCCTGTTCAATTCAGATTTTGATTGAAGGGCAGCTGTAACCTGTTTGCTGGAGGGGGTGTGGGCATAAAGGTTATTACTGTAGGGAAGGAGAGTTTCCCAGTCTTTGKTCTGCTTTACTGTTTTGTGGTTTTCAGCTCCATTATCGACTTCTGCATTCCCTTACAAGATACCTACTCCAGCACAGCAGTGCAGGCAGTTCAAATTTAATAGCTCTTGCTGGAAGAGGTTAAGAAGAAAAGATATGGAAAAATCTATTCATCTTTAGAAAGATGCTTTTTAARTGCTTTTCCATAAMAAGCTGTTTAAATATTTCATGCAAYGTAAACAYAAACAGATATTCTTTCACAAGGAATACCTTCATTAAATATCTATTCAAAGCAGATGCATATATTTCATAACATGACAGGAGGACTGGAAGGTACTTACCTAAGGACGAGAAAAWTTATTCTATAAAATGATTGAATAATAGATATGTAATTTTCTAGCTTGCATGTTCTTTCAGAGCACTAATAGCATTGTAGAACTCATAAGCTTTTCAGAAGAGTATTTTAAATCTTCAGACTCATTGGGGCACATATAAGTCAGTGTACACACACAGGAGTATATTTGCATTGTGACTCTCAATCTTGCATWCATATGTGCACAATTGAGTCTCTCGTGAGGAATGTAATTTACAACTTACTGAAATTCTCTAGGCTATAAATTTTGTAAGCAGCTGCTTTTTCAAGGTTCATGTCCTCTGTGTCTTTTTGTAAACCTGCTTTCTCAAATGCTCCTTTCCCTGCACCTCTGACTCACAGGAGACTAACAGGGGCATTCCTTTTGATTTACCACATGTGCTGTAAATTCTCCTCACAAACCTTTCTTGCTCCCCCTCTTTTTTGATGCTACCTATGAGCAGTTCTATATGTGGTAGCTCATTGCCCTGCTGCTGCTGCCCTGAGTGACAGCCCTTGCTCTCAGAATGGCTGCCCATGGCTGCTTTTCTCTTGAATTTCATTGCCAGATGACGAATTTCTGGTTTGAAGCATGTGGTCTCCTGCATCCATGGGGCTCTCCTACCCACAGTTACAGGGTTCTGCATCTCTGCTTCTGGTTTTCGCATGGGCAGTGCTGGATTGCAGGAGGAGAGTTTAAAATATTCTTGGAGGGATTTGGTAAACTGTGAATGCTCCAAAGACTGCTTTTGTGCTAAGGCTCTGTACAACTTCTCTTTGAATTAGTTTGCAAAAGTCTTTTCTGGTCTATAAAGTCTATGAAATTGGGTTTTCCCTCTAGACTGTGATCCCAGCTGGAGTCTACCTGTCCTTTTAAAAGCTGGTGTTTTGTTCTAAATTCTATGAGGTGTGTTGTAGTTGGCTTTTCTTTCAGAAAGWGCTTTATATCACTCTAGCCTGTTACTCCCTTTGAGTCAGTTATAATCAGGAGCAAAATTTATGTGGAGCAGTAAATCGTGATACTGTGTACAACCAGCTGAAATTTGCAATGGYTGATCTGTGGAATTCTTCCTGTGAAAGCCATTTCCTGCTCCCTCCCTCCCCATTGCTCATTACTGCACCTCTCGAGTCTAATTTCAGCCACCGAGAAAATGACAGAGAAGGGTGAAACAAAGTTCTGCACTGGAGTTAATGCTTTTATATCCACTAAGTGTATAACTGGCCTGCTTGTTGACATAAAGGAAAATGTCATGAGGAAACAAATAGCAGTTGTGTGGCACAGCAGCCCTGTGACAGATGAGACTGCAGTGGGTGTAGTGAGCTCCTTGCTTTCTTCTCCTCCCAGCCCTGCCCCTTGCCCAAATTACACTGCCTCTAATAAAACATTATCCTTCTTAGTCTTGTCATTTGTTTTCTATTTTCCCTTAATTTTGATTTCACACCTATTTATGATCCTTTTCCCTCCTGCCTTCTCTGCCCTGGAATGACTGTGGGTGTAGTGTTGCCTTCTGCAAAAATACAAATGGAATCTATGTCAAATAAAATTGGGATAGAAGAAGAGAACCTTATAAAACAGATTTTTTTCCCCCTAAATTTTGTGCTTCAGATATTAGTTTTAATACTGGTAACAACTCAGCCTTTTTTTACTTTTTAATTCAGAAAAGCTCCAAGCTTAACTTTGAACATGTTCATAATATGGCTGAATGTTTGGGGTTTATTGGAGCAATTAATATATGATAATATATAATGTATGATTCATTTTAATGAATTTAAGCTGATTATTTACAATATAGTGAATATTCTAATTGGATGTTGCTAAACAAGCATTCAGTTGTTACTGAATACTGCAGGTATGGTCAGCCTTGTTTTGCTGTGTTTGCTCTTCAGCTTTACATTTCATTGTCTTATAAGAGTTGTCTAATTGCAATACAATTGCAAACAAATCCAGGCATGTAGTAGCTTGAAAATGATCTACTGCATCAAAGCACAGTATCTGACACCTGTGTATCATTGCATTGCTGCTCCTGTTGAGATAATTTTGCTTAATTTAATTTTGTTGGAAATGTTTTACTGTTCACAACTAACWGCTTATCAATTTGAGCTGTGTGAAATAGAGTGTGCCCTCCAGTCTATGGGACTGAAAGTGTGGATCATTATCAAGATGGCAKATCAAGGATGGATATGGTGATGTTGGTAACCACGTGCTCTTCTTGCAGAATGACAGAAAATTAAGCTTCTTCTGTATGCTTTGCATGAGTTCAGGAGTACCCCTGTTGATTTTAAAACCTTGAATGTTTTTCCTCTTGTAAAATAATTGCTTTGATTGTAGTTACTAGACTCTAGTAGTCAGAAAAGAGTAGAATGCAAAAGGAACCATCAAAATTAAAAAAAAAAWAAWYTGRAWWWTTWWWAAAWWTTWAAWWWWWWWTTTCAGCAAAATGTTTAAATGMAATATACAKCATACATSATAGCCATGATRTTTTTAGCTYRATTTAGAGATGGAATAAAATTCTCTGTGCCATGTGGTTACTGKCACTGAGAAGGAGGCAGTGAGCCTTTGCTTCAGGCTGTCAGTCTGAAGGAAAGCGTGAAAAGCTCTGCTCAATTATCCATCATTAGCCACCACACCTCCAGTGGAGATTTTTTATCACAGCATTATACCTCTGTTGAAACACTAGTAATTCTTCAGCTTTGTTTATTTATGTTATCCTGCAGAGGCTGGGGAGCCAAATTTTGGGTTTTACTCTGTGGTCAGTTAATGAAATCCATCTGAGCACAGCCATTCAGGATGAAAAATACCCAGCCTTGTGCCAATCTCCTTAATCCTTTCATTCTGCAGCCCAGCATAGCATGGGGGTGGTTTTATCCAGCTAACAGCAAAACACCAGCTCTGCTACATCTCTCAGGAGGAGCTCATGCCCTTCTTGCCCTCTGCAGAGAACTCACGTTCATCCTGGATGTTGCCCACYCACCTCTCTCAGGGGCAAGAAAGGTATTTTCACCCACCCTTTGGGTCTGGAAGCCTGTGCAGATCTGCTGGCTGGGAAGTGGCTCCCTGGCTTCTCCTTGGTGGCTCTGCCTGGCTTTCAGCAGGAGTCCAGCTAACTCATCTTCCAGGTCCTCGATAAGATGCACTTGCATCATCAAATTGCGATATTTTATGCATTTTCACTGGCTGATGTTAGTATTTATGARGCACTTTCTATTCAGAAGTTAGGGCAACACAGAACACCTTTGGGAGCCGCTGTGCTATTACTACCTTGCCTTGTAGATGAGAAGGTAAATTGACTTGCCAAAGGCCATGCAGAGTCTCTAAGGGAGCCAGAAATATAGCAYGGATCCATCAGTGGGGCCTTTTCCCTGCACAGTAAAACCTTTGCTTTAGATAAAATAGAAAAAAAAAAAATATTGGAAATGTAAGAACAGGAGCCATTAAAAAGTAATGCAGATGCAAACCATTTTTCTGGTGCAATTATCACAGAAGCAACCTCAAGAAAGCACTGTGCAGTGAGTTCCTTTCTATTAGTAAATTAATGCCTCAACCRTGCCATCTGACTGCCTGCCAGCTGAATTTTGCTTAATATTGAATGAGCCCGGGGCAGAAATAGTAAGTCYTGTGCCACTCRTGAAGCCAGCTTAGTTCTGTAACTATATGTTTTTCATTTTGTTTCAATGGCTCAGTCCAAAATAGTCTGCCTGTGGCACCTAGAAATTAGATATTTGCGAGTATGATCCCACCTACACGGAGTGGGAACTGATTTGCARTATCTGTGTTGCTAGGTTTTGGCAGGTTCACGTGAAAGAAAACAACTTTGATCAGCAGAGAGAAAGAATCCCTTGTATGTATTTCACAGTCAGGGATGAGTATCTAAACCACAGCAAAGAAATGAAAGGATAATTGGTTTGAAAGTGGAAGTTTTTATCCATAAAACCACGTTGGCTGTGTTGGGTCAGTGTTTGGTCATTTACAGCTCTGAGATATTATGATAAAGCAGGAACACATTTCACAGGGARCAGCACCTGAAACATGAACTCCTTTTAAAGCACCCAAGTTCTCACCCCCTGCTACTTTCAAAACTCGCCTCTCTTATAAACCCTTCCAGCAGACAYGAGGCATCAGCAGTCTGAAAATGAGCCATGCAAAGAAACACCAGATCTATAATGGTATATTATTGATGTGTCTCCCATTAAGAACTCTTTAATCCCATTATGTTAGGATTGTTCATCTTGAGAGAGGTATTTTACAGTACTTAATGTGCACCTCGTTGCATTAGTCAGAGTGGAAGTGGATAGGTGTGCGGTGCTTCCCTTGCCTTTGTTGTTAAAACAGCATTGCCCAGGGTCTACACCTTTTTTAAAACTTCAGGAAGTGCTGTAGATCAAGAATCACTTGTTAGCTACATTGCTTTTTTGTGTCTTGTTTTTCAGCTTTCCCCACTGTCCTTCCAGTTGCTGTTAATGGCCCTTAGAAAAGCTACAGCTGCAATGCTCAACAAGAATTTTAGTAGATTCCCAAACCTGTCATACTACTTCTCTAAATTTACTTTCTGATTTCTTTTGTCTTGCACATACTACAGTTATTTTGCTAATTTTTCTTCAAGACTCTTGACATGGCCTGCACTTCCAWATCAAGGTGCTTTAGGCTCAGTGATATGGGCAGAAATCGAGGCAAGGATAACCTGAGACACAYTGAAWTTTAAGGGTTTTTATTATTCATAGTCAAGTTCACAAAATTGCTAACTTTAGAAGTAGAAATAAACTACACCATTCAGAATCCAAAATACGGATGTGAATTCTTAGAACTTACCTGGAAATAAACCCTGATTAACACTCAGCCAATGCAGATTAAATACAGGGGGCAGGAAGACTGTTGTGGGTTGTTCCAGTGAGTGTTTTCGGGTGTTCAGTCTTCCCTTCCTGGTGATGAGAACAGCAAGTTGTGAATTGTTTTGTTGGGTATGTGGACACAGAGGGGATGACTTTGTTGGCCCTCTCTCRCCAAAGCCCTGCTTGTCAACATCCTCCCCCAAAGCACATTGAAATCTCTCAGCTGATCTTTTTCAGTGGGATCAAAACAGAATTKCAGGGGATGTAGACCCTCAGAAGGCAGTTCATAMCATAAATAAAAGTATTAGGCTGCTGATTTGCTAAGTGTCACCCTTTACTGGGGCACAGGAAATCCAAGCCACAAGACCTGYAACTTGTATTAATATAGCAAAATGGAGATTGATGGATTGATGCTGGGGCMCCTCTCAGCTKCCCTGYRAGGGCTTGACCRGCTGTGATACAAGCAGGAATAATTTCTGGGCTCTTTCTTTAATTTTAGTGCCATTATTTATATTTTGGTAGTATTTTATTTAATAGTTAGTGGAATTGCTTTTAACATTCGTAAAGACTTCTAAATATCTCTGGATCAGAGAGGAACTGGATGRCATATCTGAGATATCTTAAAGGATTAGCTACTGGCCAGTGACAGCAGGTGCCAGAAYAAAAATGTTCCACAAACTCTTCCCCTTCTCTTTTAACACTGTAAAGATCCTGCAGTGGATRGGTTTTGGTYGACGGGGGCACAAGGTCAYGCAGACACTAATATGATGARYATGATTTGTTTATTTCTAATATAAGCTCTTTTTTATCTACTTTCATAAGCTAGCTTTTCTATATAATTAGTAATTATTCATTAGTTAATTTAGCAGTTTGTCTATTACATTTCAGCATATGATTRGTATATTTGCAAAAGYGTGTTTTTGTATGTCTTGCMGTTTTAAATTAACGTTCTTAGCATTTTGCACTTTTTTCAATTGTCTTATTGTTTTTCAATTGCTCTTTGTTCTTGCTTTTTACTATGTTTCTTTTTCATAATGTGAAATACATATTACACTACTATAATTACATCTTCTTATTTTTTATTTTCTTTTATCTTACTTTATCTTATAATTAAATTAATAACAACAATTCATAATTTCATTTCTACAAAAACATATTTAATTAAAAATTCACTTAACTAAAATTCTTCTACAGATGGGTTTTAGGGGCAGTCATGGCTGGTGATGAGCTGAGGTTAGGGAAGAAGAAGGAACATCACTTTGCTGTATTTCCATTTCTTCCATCAACACTGTGTGATGTTGCTGCTGCTACTCTGCTGATGCTCTCCTGTGGTCATTGTGGCCAGACAAGTAGCAAACCCTGCTGGTACCTGTTCTATGAGTTGGAGCTGAGCTGGAGGTCACTGCTGGCTGAGGCGCACATTCCTGATCTTACCCAGCTTCTTCCTCTGAGCTTTGTGCTCTTATTTAGCTGAACCATCATTAGATGGAGAATCAGTGCAGCAGGGCCATAACAACAGCCCAAACTTTGATAGCTTCTGGCTCTGTGATGCCTATGTAGGGACTCCTGCTCACTGCCCTTTGAGATATCTCAAAACATCAGAAATGTTTAGGCAAAAGTACCTATTCCTGCTGGGTTGATAAGTGACTTAGAAAGGGAGGTGGATAGAGCTGGSAGAGGAGTTGGTGTTGCATCTGCTGTTACCAGGGAAGGGAGAGGAGCTTCTCTCTGCTGCTGTTTCATGGTCCCCAGTTTCTCAGCAGTAATAGCTAGGAGCAAGCCTGATTTTTCTKTATCCCAGTGTGCTGGGAAGCACAAGAGAGCTAAGGGTGTTTTTGCCAAAGGCTGTAGCTTGCCATGCCTGCCAGGATTTTATTTTTTTTTTCCCTAGTTTGGTCTTAGAATTCTTGCAGCTAAAGAAATTATACAGGAGGGTGTGAGAAGTTGGGTCATCCATAGGGATAAAGAATCAACTTTTGTGATTTAGTCAAAAATTTCTCTTTTCTCTGGGTTGACTTTGGGGAAAATGAGAATGTGCTTCTCATTTCCCACTGCATTTTGAAAAAATAGTCTCCCTACTCCCTGTGTTTAATCTGCATTGGCTGAATGTTAATCAGGGTTGATTTCCAAGCAAGTGTTAAGAATTCACGTCTGTGTYTTGGTTTCTGCATGGTGTGGTTTCTTTTTGCTTTCAAAGCTAGTAATTTTGTGAACTTGACTATGAACAATAAAAACYCTTAAAATTCARTGTGTCTCAGGTTATCCTTGCCTCTGTTTCTGCCTTAGTGCTGCTCTTAGTCCTTATTCCCATTAGAACTCAGAGAAGTCTGCTTCCAATTTGTGCTCTTTCAGAGAATGGATCTATTTTTTTTTCTGATAACTTTAAGTAATTCTGATTGTTCAGTCTTTGTATTGGCTTGATTGTGTTCTATAGCAGCATCATGGCTTTTGTAATATCCTTTTTTTTTAATAGTAGAATGACCAGAACAATAAGARCAACCTTTCAGAAGACTGGAATGAGTCTGTGAGGTGTGTGAATTGAAATACCAGARGACCTGATATTATTTTTTTCAACTTTTTATCGTAGTACTGTGTCAAGAGATKATGAGTAACTGGATCTAGAGAGTTTCTAAGATAAGTAATTTGCTTAGAGGATGTGGAACACAGCAAAAAGATGCATTAGGAAAAAGAATTCACTGCATCCTGGCTGGTTTTTTTTGTTTGTTTGTTTGTTTTGTTTTTTGGTTTTTTTTTTTTTTT
>NW_026623654.1:394318-415605 GCF_030028575.1 Malurus melanocephalus | reverse complement strand
ATTCAAGGTGTTAAACTGTGTTTTAAACTGAAGCAGGTGAAATTTAAAAGAAATTATTTTCCAGTTAGGCAGTTGAGTCTGCAAATTTCTGKGCAGGTACCTGTCTGTGAACATCATGGTGTCTGTAGACAGGTTTGTCTGCTTATTTGACTGTGTTTCTGTCTTCTTTCTGGACTGCCACTTAAAATATCGSGTCTCCTTCAAAAATAGTAACAAAATCTAGCTTTCTAACTTGTCTTTTTCAGCTTCTCATAGGTAGGCAACTTAGTGAACTCAAGAGGGCAATTTATTGGTAAATAATTCAGTTTAGGTTATAGACTGAGCTGCTTAGGCAGTGTGACAACAAAGTTAAAAACATTAAAACATCTAAGAAATAAAACACTGAAGATAAAAACTGCACAGATACCTGTGATTTAATGCTGTTTATGTGCTTATCTTTCCTCAAATAAAAAAATTCTTATGAAAGACACAGACTTAAACAAGTCTCTGGTTCTTCAAGTGGGGGATTCACTTGTACTTTTGTAATTAAAAATGCTAAGTGCCTGGTCTTCCCTTGACTCAAGAGTGGGAAGAAAGAAGTTTGCTGGAAAGCTTAAAAAACAAAAAAAAAAAATCAGTGAGTCTTTCACATTTGCCCTTTTTTTTATTTTTAAACTTAAAGTAACATGTTGTTACTATTGGAAATCTGGATGTTAGGCTGTCGTTGTTTTGTGCTTGATTTGGGATGGGAGCTGATGATGCATACGGAGAAAATTAAACCTTTTCAGCAGCTCCATTGCCTTTTTCTGTCTTATTTTAGCCCCAGCTGGCAACAAAGTACCARCACCCACACCCATCTCCTGAGGGGTGGAGAGAACAATCAGAGAAATTATATGTGGGTTGAGATAGTATAGTTATTATTTGAAGTAAGCAAAATATAATAATAGTAATAACAAGAGGGAAAAGAGAGGAATGGAACTCTCTGGGAGTGTAAGCCCTGCTCAGCATCAGTGGGTTATCAACAGCATTCTTACCCAAAACACAGCACTCCACCAGCTACAAAGAAGAAATTTTTCCCCCTGAGCGTGGCTGGGCACTGGTACAGTGCCAAACCTGACAGAGCTCAAGKAGTGTTGTWAYAATGGTTTTAGGCACATGGGGTGACTCTTGGGAATKGTTCTGTACACGATCAGTAGTGGGACTCAATTATCTTTGTCTTATTCTGTGATTCAGTTTCTTATACCAGACTGAAAAATAAAAGTAAACCCCAGATGTTTATTATCTATAGAAAACTGTCAAAAAAATCATTCGACTTCTGTGTTGTGAGCATCTGGCACAGAGGAATACAGCAGTAAACCTTTTAAGAAGTGATGGATTGGTGTCAGCTCACAGGAAATGTGTCAACTATTTGGGACAGGATTGGATGTGCACTTGTCTAATTATCTTGGACAGCAGTGAAAGCCGTGCATCCTGTTAACAAACAGCAGGATAGAGTTAGGCAGGTGGCACAGCATCCAGACAAGTCTTGCAAAAATTTCACAAACATTAAATTTTCCCATTGCTTGTGTCTGCAACCCACCTTCAGTGGATGCTTTGACAAGTAGGCTTCAAAGCTGTCTGAGGACAAACAGTGAATGTTGCAGAAGTACTTGAAATCGAATTTCAACTGTTAGTTCATAAATACCAATTAGTATTCTTTCAATTTAAAATTCTGTTAAGCATTAGGAACCTTTGTACGGAACACTTAAGGCTGCAAATCCATAATGTTATGAGCACATCTTAACATGGAGATAAATAAGCTCCAGGTTCTCAGGCAGCTGAATCAGAAACTCTGAAAAGGCAGACAAGAAGCACAGATCTTCAAATAAATACTTTATATTGGCAGGAAGTCAGAATTTACCCAGTTTGCTTCTCAGAAATTGGTCTGAGGTGTTTAGTTTTCACAAGTCTTTTGCYACCAAATAAGTGATCTTCCTTCACACTAAGAGTGTGTCGTGTGAATCTTCAAAATGTGTTGCTAATGTTCTTGATGCTTTTGAGAATTGCCCTGGTGAGCATCAGCTTGSTCTGAAGAAAACTACTTAATGAGAGATATGTAGGACTCTGAGATTTTGAAAACCAAACCAAACCACAACCTATTAGAGGAGAACCAGTACATTCCTTGCWTTTGTAATCTGGTAGAGCTTTAGAAAAAATAGACATAAACTGCATTTAAGGACTTGATGTAATTTGCTTTGGTTTTCTTGATGATATTTGAAGGACTGCTGGTTTAGAAAGATTTCATCCCAAATAAGGAATGAATTAATACAATAAAATGCAAACCTGATAACCCTGCTCTGTCACTCCAGGCCAATGTATCACRTCAGAAAAGCTGGTTCCACCCAAGGTGAAAGTGGGGGAAGGTAAGTCGATGACAAATAACAAAGTACTGATATTGCTGGAGAGCTGACAGCCATGACTGAAGGTCATTACCATGACATTATCATTATCTGGGCAGGATTAAATTAAGTCCAGAACTAATTATATTGTCCTTTCCAGAAATAGTCCAGAAATACTTCTGGTAAATGTCAAAAATACAGTTCAATATTTTGATGTTTGGAGCTTGACACTCAATAAGGGGTGCGTGTGTTTGTGCATTCACAATATAATAAGTGGGAAGGAAGCCAATAAAAATGAGCAGTGTTGGAACATTTCATAGTCCTCAATCCACACATGCCAATAAAACTCAACTGGATGGATACAGGTGGGCACTGCAGCCACACACCTTGTATCTTCATCCTTTTGAGAGGGGAAATAACTGTTTTTACCTCTTCTGCTAAAGCTAATTGTTCTAGCCTTCAAGCCTTACTTTCATATACACTTTCTTTGCAACTTGCTGTAAAGTACTTTGAAAAATACTTATCTTCAAAACATTTCAGGCAAATGTACTTTTGTGATCTACTCTTTCAGCTGCCATTTTTCAGTCTCTCTTCTGTGTGTATTTCTTCTCCTTCTGTGTGTATATTTGTGTGTTTTTCCTTGTATATCCAGTGTTTTTATGCTGTGCCTATGCTTTTCTTGATTATTTGCTCTACTTCCCTGTTTATCTACATTGGCCTTTTCTCAGTGTTACTACCTTTATTGCTACAATACTTGCCAGAAGCATAGCTGAATTTATCTTTGAACAATTCCAATTTCTTCTCTGTTGCTCTTCGTGCCTTGCTTTATACRTGCACGTTTCTTTTTGCTTTACTCTCTGCCCACAGTGTGTTGTGCTGAAATACAGCATCTTTCTTTACCTCTAGTTTAGTTTCAGTTTATTTATGGCTACAAACACAACTATATTACAGGTGTTGCTTAAAAGTTACCCCATCTGTTCATCTTAGCAATGGGATTTCTGGGATTTAAGCCCAATTTACTTTCTAAGGAAGTGCCTTGCAGAGATGTCTCAGCTATTCCTGTAGTCATCAAGCTGGGTAGCAATCAAGGCAGGTTTGTTCTTTCCCTTATTTCTACTCTAGTTTATGCCTTTCTTCTCTCACTTTGTGCCCTTGTGTGAAATCCCTGCTACCAACTTCAGTTCTTTTTTTTTTAATTTATTTTTTTATTTTTTCTTAACAGTTTATAGCAGAAACTTGCATTATATATCAGTGCTATATTTTTGTGTTTGGGAAATTCTTTATTTTTTACTGCAGCAGGACTTCTTGCACATAGTGTGARTAAGCAACCTTTGTGGGCAGGATTGTACACAGAAAAGGTGAAGAAATTACTGCTTTTGGTCCTGGGCTTGAAGACCAATGAAGTTGTGCTGGGGGAGATCAGTGGGGAATATGAGTGAGGAATAAGTAAGGAAGTGTGAAAGTACTTGGAAATGGGAAGTAGTTTGTGAATGGCTCTGTGATTTATCTCCTCAGAAGAGTGCTCCCTGGTCTCACCGTGGGCCACTAGGTACATAACCATCCTCTTGAGTGAAGAACTTATTCTTGATACCCAACCTAAACCTCCCCTGACACATCCTCAGCCGTTCCCTCAGTGCTGTCACTGTCCCCCAGAGCAGAGATCAGTGCCTGCCCCTCCTCTCCCCTCACAAGGAAGCTGTGACTGCACTGAGGGCTCCCCTCAGTCTCCTCCAGGCTCAACAGCCCCAGTGCCCTCAGCCGCTCCTCACACGGCTTCCCCTCAACGCCTTCCCCATCCTCAGGGCCTCCTTTGGACACTCTGCAACAGCTCCATGGCATTTTTATATTGTGGCACCCAAAGCTGCCCCCAGCACTGGAGGTGAGGCCGCCCCAGCCCAGAGCAGAGCGGGACAATCCCCTCCCTGCCCGGCTGGCGATGCTGTCCCTGATGTCCCCAGGACAGGGATGTCCCTCCTGCTCCAGGGCACTGCTGCCTCAGCTTCAACTTTCCRTCACCCAGGACCCCCAGRTCCCTTTCCAYRGCCCTRCATWCCAGTATCTCATTCCCCATTCTGTCTGTACATCCAGGACTGACTTGACCCCATTGCAGAATCCGGTACTTTCCCGTATTGAACTTCTTAAGGTTGGTTTATAAGACTTTGTTTAAACTTGTAATTCCCTTAAAAACATGAAGGATGAGGAAGAGAAGAGAAAAAGCAAATACTCTGYACTTTAAAACAGTAATATCGACAAACCCCTAGTATTGTTCATCTCTGAAATTCTGTGTTTTGTTTCATGACTACAGGAGAACAACCCATGTGGTGAGCTGGCTCTCAGCATCAGCAGTGTCAGGGTTCTGATGCCCACAGTGCAGAACTTACCWAGTTCTTTAATGGATTTCTTCAAGGGAAAAAGGTAGTTGATCACTCAAAACTGGGAAATCACAAKCTTGCTGTAATTTCATGCCCTTAATCAAGCAGGCGTTTGATTTGAGAGATACAGGGATGGGAAGAAAGAAAAAAAGRTGGGTTGTTGGCTTGCTGCACGACTTGCAGGTTTACTTTTTTTGTAACCCTTTATTCTGTCCTTCTGTGACTGTCATGTTAATACTTGTTGTATTTTTACTCCAAATGTAACTCATGAGTTATGTGGCTGTGTCTACATGCATTTGTCAGTCTTTAAGGAATCACTCAAGAAGCCAAAGAAACCCTCTTGATTTTTGAATATATTAATGCCTTTTGTCTTTCAGCTTGTCCCATTCAGCTGCAAACAATRTTCCTTATTAAATATTTGTGAAGTTCTTCATGCAGAGGGATTGCAGACAGTAATTGTGTGATGCTCTTGTCCRACTAGGAATAATTTAGCTAAGTGATTCCTTTTTGTTTTTTAATCACCACTAACACTAGCAGTAAGCTACATTTAGCTTCCTAAAGTTGTTTTTCTTTATTGTATATGAGAAAGTCAAACTATGTGTTTGTTCTAGAACAGCAAGACATATTTTTATGCTTGAGTGTTTGCATACCCTTCAAAYAATATTGCTTGTGTGCCTAATGCAAGTCTTGTCTATGCTGGTGCACAGTTAACTCATGTTTAATTTATAGTCTTGGTCAATTTAAAAACAGCCAAAAAATAAACAGCAGAAAACAACCCTGGACAGTCTCATTAAGTTGGTGAAAGATGAGATGAAAAACTCAGTGATCCTTTGCCAGAAAATTTTGAAGTTTCAAGCCCTATCCCAGCAGAATCTGGTTTCTTTTRGCTTTTTCAGTCTCAGTCACTGTCTGTTCCAGCAGAAATGTCTTTGCTTTGGCTCCAATGCTGCCCTAAGTCCTCAGGAATAATTATATCAGTGCTGCATAAACAGTGGGGAGGCTAGAGGGAACCACTTGGATAAATATGGGTGTTTTCAGTGGGTTTAAAATATTTAACAAGTTATTTTCATAATCAAAATATCAAAAAACCCTATAATTTCACATATTGCACTGGAATTTCATGTTTCTTTGTAGTGAAGGATATTATAGAAAACATTGCAGTGACATTCCTAAGTACAGTGTGTTATTTTTTTCCATTATTCTGTGAATTTGAGTGCATTTACTTTCCTAATTGTATTTTGCAGTCTTCATTGATCTACCACAGCAATTAAAGCAAACCCTACTTAAAATGATGTGTGGGCAAAACTTTTAATTACCTCTATCGGAATAATTTGTAAACTATAAAATTATGGGGTTTTTTTACAATCATTATCTTYTTTTGAAGTCTTTTGTACTGCATCTCTGAACCTAAGGAGGAAATATATTAGTACTAGACAATCTGGTTTAGGTTATKATTTATTTTAAAGCATCATCAATTGTGATTTTTCTGCTTTTAAAATTTAATTTAGGACTATTTGTTTCCTTTTGTATTAAGCATTGAAATGTGTCTGTGATCCATGTGGTCTTTGAGTCTTGGTAGATGTTTGTAATTATGAGATTATTAAATACCCATAATCATTTATTTTGAGTTAAATAAATGAGATTTATTTCCATATATAATGTTAGATTAAAAAAAAAAAAAAAAAAAAAACAAAAAAAAAAAAAAAAAAAACAAAAAACCTGAAGCCCTCAAAGGTGGAAATGCAGTGTTTCCAAGAAACATTTAGGAAATTTGAGTTGTTACTTATCATTTTTATGATCTGCTAGTATAGAAGTTCTTATTCTTCCCTGCTCTAGCCTATTGTCTTTGTCTCTGGTKTCAGCTGATGTTAAGGGAAGTTTAAGTTGCCTGGGACCTTCAAGAAATGCTCAAAGTCTCGCAGAAGGACACCATGTAAAAACAATTACTACCTTGTTACATGACTTCTTACAAGTTTTTTTTTTATGTTTTTTCTTATTTGAATATGTTGATTATGCAGTTCACCCTTAGTAGCAAATATCTGTGTATTCCCTCTCCTGAGCTCCCTATGCCTGATTTGTCCAGGCTTAATCCTAGTTGTAGCTTGAGAATTTAAATCATTTTCTGCACATCACTATTCATTATCATGTACACGTGCAGTAACTGTGGCAAAGTGATGAAGTTACAGTCAACAAAGTTTTAGTTCCGGGCTGAATTCTCAGCTACCTTTTCTTTGAAATGCTACTTTGAGAAAGGCTAGCTGACATCGAGATAACAAAATATTTTTAAGTCTCCACTTGAGAATTGTAAATACTACCTGAAATTTCAATTAATTTACTTTATTCAGCTATTAAAGAATTTTCTTTAGCTACAAATCCACAGGGAGGATAATAAATATCAGTGGGAAAAAAAAAAAAAAAAAAAAAAAAGTGAATCAGTGAGCATGCACTTTCCATCTCTGGGTGGAGATACACCTGCTGCCTGACATTCATGAGATCTTTCATTATGATCAGAGGTTTGTTACAGAGTGCAGTCCTCAAATACTCATCCTCACAAGTCACATAACTTCTGCAAAACAGGCAATGTAAATTTTATTTTTTAATTTTCTTATTTAGAAAAAATGAAACCTGTTGAGAGGAGGGAATATGCCTATTTTGTCTCACAGGAGAGAATACACTGTGTTGGTGGCTTTTTACCGAGCAAGGCTTTACCTTTCTTATGACGGAAATTTTTACAAGAGAAGGTGATGCTGTGCCACTGGAAACCCGAACTGGATTTCAAGGTATCCATTAAAATATCACAGTTACCCAATATCTATTTCCTCCTGTGTGTGAGTATCTTAGAAATAGGTGGGAAAGGAATTTTGACTGTGAAAAGCTGAAGAGTTGTGTGTCAGACATATTCAGGTTTCTGTGATCCAAGTGGTGAGAGATGGCTGTGATGAGAAGCCAATGCATGGAAGTACCTAAGGTTTAATCTGGWAGTGTGGTTGTTGAATGGGCTGAAGAGTTTCTGTCAAAGGAGAGGAAAAAGAAGAGTGCCCCTGGGTAGTGAATGCAGCTGATCTACAGAGGTGTTTCTTATCTTTAGTCTGTGCTCTGGGATGGATCCAGTCTCTATAGAGTAGTTAGCACACTGCTCTACACACTTCTGTAGAAAATGAAGTCTCCAGTATATTCACAAGCTGGTGCTGTTACTTTCAGCGTAGTAATTCTTTCTAGGAGGATGTCTTTGAGTAGAATCATAAAGGTTGGCAAAAAATAGAACTGTACAATTTGTCATTCAAAGGCTAGAGAAAATTCTAGTTGGATTTTGTGGCAGAAAAAATGACACCGAATCAAACCTGGATTTGTGGTCTCGTGCAGTTAGCCACCAGATATTTTACTTTTGGCATTCTATGTTTTGGATTTTTTAAACTTAACTCACTTCAGTAATTCTCTCCACTGGGAAATACCCTTGTATCTGTCAAGACTTAATCCTTTAAAAATATTAACAGTCCCTCCCAGCTGAGTTTTTTTAAAGTGTCAAATGCCAAATTCTGCTCTTCATAAGGAAAGCTATATAGTGCTGGTATGTTCCTGCCTGTTTTTCCTTAAGCTTAATGCAGCCGTTGCCATGCTGGAGCCACTGGTAATCTCTGTGTTACTATTCTTTTTTTTTTTTTTTTTTTTTTTTTTTTTTTTTTTTTTTTTTTTTTTTNATTTTCTTCTCTTACTGCAGTTCTCTTCATTAATTCTGATGGCAAAAGTATATTTGCAAACTGCCTTATCTATCTGCCTCCAAAATTAATTTGTTCTGCACTTAAAAAATTAATTGTGGCTACAAGCAACAAATGCTGCTTTGCAGTCCGGTGTGTCTCTAACTCTGTTTTCAACTCCAAGTTGCCACTTTTCCTCTTCCATGGTAATTACAGCTTTTGATGAGGCTTTGTGCTAATTAAGCAAGCGAGATGTAACTTTTAAGAGTTTACTTAGGTAGGGAGGGAGATGGTGGACCTGTGTATCCGTGGATACTCTCTTGTCCAGGGTCTCTGCTCAAGATAACACTGGAATTGAAAGTCAACACATCACATCTGCACTATTATTACTGAAGTGCTTACAAAGACATGATCAGTGTTAATTTAGAAGATTTAATTTAAAATGGARGAATTAAGGTTCAAAAGGCATATTTAGTGAATAAACTGCTTTAGAAGAGGTGAGGGTTCTCTCAGTCTTGATGAGGCAATTTAATCATGATTTAAAAAGAGGTCAGCTRAATTTCCATGTACGTTGCAGGGCATGGACATTAGTGTATTTGAAAAAAGACAAATAAGTGCTAGAAATCTATTGGGAAGAGKACCATAAAACTGTCTGTAATTTGAGGCCCTAAATTTAGGGCACTCTAATTAAAATTGACTTTGTATCTAAAAATAGAAATCRTATTCCAAATCTGTTTCATTATATACTACAAGTATCCCACTTTATTTCTGGTAGACAACATTTTTTTTCTTTAAATCCAGCTACTGTTGTTTGGCTGTTGGGAAGTGAAGATAGAAATTCTTGTACCTTAAACCCTTCTCTTTGTGTTCAAAATCCCCCTTTTTTTGACAAAACATTGCATTTCTTGTTAGAAAATTCTGGAGACTGAAATAAGACTTATTSTATGAAGTTAAAATTTCAGACCAGCTCAGACTGGGAGAATATATGAATGGAAGAAAATATAAAGTAAGAGATTTTGTCAGTAACACAGTGTATATAGATTTGAAAATGAGATGTAGCTTCTGAAAGGATTTGAAAACTATCCCTGGGTTCTGCAACCGTAAGCCTCCAATGCCACCTTGTATACTCAGTTTCATATCAGGGCAGATTGATTTTTCCATAAAGTAGCTTGTTTTATTTGTCTGGAGACCAGTTTTTACTTCAGTAGTCTGACCTAGGGAAAAGAATCTATTTTCAGAGGTAGAAGTAATRAAAGGTACTAGAAATGTAACTGGTTTGATAAAGCAGCATGCAGTGGAATCTGTCTGTGTACAATCYGTCTCTGACACTTGTAAAAGGGTGGGAGTTACAGGATTAATGTTAATGAGACCTGTGGTTTTTATAGCACTGACTTAATGAACCGAGAGCTTTTGTGCTCTAGGTTTGTTCCTCACCAGCAGCTTTGTGTGACAGGGTCATAGGGCTGTTCTGCTCATGTGCTCTTCTGTGTTCATTAGTTTAGGTTGTTTTATGAATGCTATTTTTCATATTTTTGCCTGTAGTTTCATGCCTTTTCTGAAAAAAAAAAAAAAGCTTATTTATTGTTTGCTTTGTGAGGTTATTTTCACATTTTAAATGCATAATTTAAGTTTTATTAAAGTGAAACTCATAGCATGAGATGAAACTGAGAAGCAAAAAACATTGGTTTAAAAAACAAGCAAACCCTGCAACTGACCTACTGCAGATTTTTAATGTGAATAGTGAAGCACCATCACTTGAGTAATATTAAGATCCTGAAAAAGAACTTGGGAGTGGTCTTTTGGTTAGTTTCCTTGTCTTGTATCTATATTGCCTGCTTTCTCSTTCCCTAACTGTCTTTTGGAATCTTCATTCTTGAATTAACTCTTCCTAAAAGAGACCATGCCTGTGAAAACTTTGCAGAAGTTTGGGGAAAGGTGGAAACAAAGAGGGGGAGGTGGCTACACCTTGTGTAATGCCTGTTCTGTTACCTGGAGCASAATGGGTTTGCTTCTGGCATATCTGAGCAATGAAGGGAATTTAATCTCATGACCCRTGTGCTCCAAAATGTACACAGTCCTGGGGAACAGGTCCTTACTCAGAGCAGCTTTATTTGTATTAATACTCCTGTCTTTGCCTTTTGATTTGTGCTTTTATTTTATTATCTTATTTACTTGCCTCCAACTCTGCGTGAAACTTATTTCTCTTATTTGAGGGTGCAGTGGCTGTCAGAGAGAAGGGTGGTGAGGGCCCCAGTGACGTGAATGGAAGGAGTCAGAGGTTGGAGTCCCTGTGGGAAGGGGAAGCTGAAATTCCCTAATGAAGATTTTGTAACAGAGGCTGCAGAATGAAGTAGCTTTTTAAAAAGGAGGCTTTTTTTTTTTTTGTGTGTGTGGATCCTAATTTYCTCAGTATGTCAGTCATGCTCAGTCTGATGCAATTAGCAGGCTGAGCCTGGAGAACCCCAGTGTGATGTAAAGGAGCACTTGTCCAGCCTCTTCACCTTGGGTGAATGGAATCTTGATTTCCTCTGYGATATTCTTGTTCCATGTTCACTCTCTAAAGATGTCTAATGTGTTACGAGTTTTCAGAAAATGTTTTAATGCAATTAAGTTCTTGGTATTGGACTTTACCCAGTGTTTTTCAAAYGTGAGGTATAAAATTTGGAAACATTGTAAAACTTATGCACTTCAGTACCTTATCCTCTTTTTGCTGCTGCAATGTACTTACTATTGCACTAGTGCAAGAATATAAATGTATGATGTCATTTCTGCTGTGGCATAACTGAAGCCCTGATTCTTTCCAGTTGTTTGGCCTTTTGCTTCTCTCTGACAGCCAGGTGGGCTTTCTTTGGTTTTCTTATTTTAGTTTACATTTTTTTTTTCTAATTAAGGAAACTATTTCAGACATAATTGTCAGACCTACATTGCAAAATATTCCAAAAATAGTTCCATTTATTGCAAGCAAATTCGGAGAGAGCAATCCAATGTTTAAATGAGTCAATAATTTGACAGAAGTTCTTACATAAAAGTTTTACATTTGTCTCAGTCTGGTGCTTGAAACATTTTGATTTCATGGGATAGACCTACATAACCTGTATCTCTGAAAGGAGCTGTTCAGTTGTTCACTATACTAAAGTGTTATGATTATTAACAATAAATAGGTAATGGCTTCTCTGGACATAAAAAAAAAAAAAAAAAAGGTTAGTAACAAACCTGATTACCTGTTTTTTAACTTGGAAATGGAATAATGTTGTTTGGTTTCCTTGCCAGCATGTGTTAGCATAGTTGTTTGTGCCAGTATATTTTYAGTTGTGTATTTGGAAAACATCCAGATAAAGTTCTGTAGGGACCACGTACTTTTGTTAGTCACCCAATTACTCTAGAATAGCCATTTTTTGGGTATATTTGGGAAAATAAAATGGAATCTCCAGCACAAAACCCCTTCATTGGTACAATTTAGTACAAGGAGCTAGAAWAATGCTGTTCCAAAATGGGATAAACCCATAGGGAATTTCTTGAAGATAAATGATGGCATTGTTCTGGTCAGTAAGTATATTCTGCACATGAAGGACAATAAATACCATAATCCACTTTGGCTGGTTTTATGCAATTTGAGACAGTTCTTTAAGCAAAAACATCTAAATGGTGTTTCATCAGAAGCAAATGAAAGCTTAAAGTAACTGTAGGTTTCTTTGCCCGAATTCCCCTGTGAGATGAGACAATAATTTACAGAAAGAATGGAGCCAAGTCTTTTTCTTCCTGTGACATGTTTAGGGCTCAAGTTCCACTTCTGAGAGCCATTTTACACATATTGTTAGCACAAGGCACTCTGCCTGAGCAAAAGTGAAGGAAACTCAAAGGAAAAAATTGAACTTGGACCGCTTTGTAACTTTATGGCAAAATCAGTAGTCAAACAAGAAATGAGATATCTTCKTAAAAACAAAGGTAACTCTTTGGATTCCCCATAAACCAACATTTGTTTATTTCTGTTGAGCATGACGTGGAAAATAGAGCAGCATCTTTCAGAGCATTGCTTTTATGAAGATTCAATGGTCTAATGAATAAGTAATATGCCATCTTGTAAAGCTCCTGCCTGTTCATAATGCATCCATATTATGGTAACAGATTGTAAATGAAGAGATATGTTGGTTTTTTATCTGTTCTGTCTGTTTGTGGTTGTCCCATAAGGATAACTGATCATTTTTCATATCAGGTTTCAGTCATTTGGTAAGAGTGGCTGTTTGGCAGGAACACGTGTCCGTAGCACACCTTGAGCCTSCTGTGATATGAGAGGAGGATTTCTTTGTATTAAGTAACACCAAGTTTATCTAAATAAAATAATTTTCCTTTAATCTGAGTGAAGTTCTGCAGAAAAAAATTAACTGGTAAATTAATACTGTTCTGRTGTCTGTAGCCACATTATTTATTTTAGAGTTCAAATTGCTAGTTTTTCTTGTAAGTTAAGTGGGGGTAAATAAAAGTGGATAAATAGGAGAAAATAATAAATTGTATTCATAAACAGTAGAAAGTGTAATTTGCTCTGTCAAAGTCTGCCATTCCCAACAAAGTCATCTTCTGCATCTGCCTGGAAATAAAATGATCAAATACATTAATAAGGTGCAAATGAAGCAGGTTAGCATCATTCCTTAGAACGGAGCTCAGATTTGAGAGTGGAACACCATGCTTATTTTGTATTTTAAAAAGGGGGCAACATAAATGTTATTGTTTTACCGCATACACTTATTTGTAGTGTTTTAAAAATCATTCTTGTGTTACTATATTGTACAATACTGAATGGTTCACTCAAGAAATATGGTGCTGCTATCTTAGACCTTTATTTTGTACATCAAACTTTTTTTAATAACATTTACAATCTATTCCTTTCAGTCTTCTCGCATCGAACAGTCMATTTTGGGGAAATGGAGTGACAGCAATCCTTAAAAATTGTTGCTCAAAATCATACCAGTATTTTCTTAATTGAAGCAAATCCGTTTTTCAAAACAAAGCTAAAATACTTCTACACCCTCCTGAATATGCTTTTGAAAATATTAATAGTTTATCTCATTCAGGATCTTGCATTATAATTTTCATTATTTTAATCACAGTCTCTTTCTGAAAGCAATTGATAATAATGACATTATCCAAGGATGTTAACACACTGTATCTCATCTAGGTGGAAAAGATTTAAAAAAAAAACAAAAAAAAAAAAACCAACAAAAGAGAGTTCAGTTACCTCAGAGAATAAAAGTTTATAAGCTGACTTCACTGATGTTGAAGGACAAATTCACTTTAATTTCAGTTGCCTAATATAGTAACACATTATTTGTCTGACAATCTTGCAGCTGCTGTTGTGTGTAACCAAAAAAAAAAAAAAAAACCAAAAACAACAAAAGAGAGTTCAGTTACCTCAGAGAATAAAAGTTTATAAGCTGACTTCACTGATGTTGAAGGACAAATTCACTTTAATTTCAGTTGCCTAATATAGTAACACATTATTTGTCTGACAATCTTGCAGCTGCTGTTGTGTGTAACTATTGCCTGTAAAATGAAGGAATTGCATACTGCTTTTATAACAGTGAGAAATGCACAGCTTGACATCATCTTTCATAATCATGCCCCTTTTTGTYCAAGAAGGGAGAATTGCATTAGAAGAACAGTGGCATCCTGTTTTTTCTTGTCTTGTCAGTCAATGATTTTTGAGTTTTGCTTYCCTTCCATGCCTAAGAGCAAAGGAAAACGTAATACATGGAAAGTCAAATGGCTCTTCTGCTTCAGGCTATCAGCACGTTAATTTTGGGTGCATTTGTAGGTGTTCAGTGGTAATACCAGCAGTGAAGGGTTCTATTTTCATTCAGCATGGTCTTATTCCTATTAAAACTTTGCAGTCAACTCCCTTGTTCCAGCTGAGGYTGATAGAGGTGATGCTGCTCTCTGATAAAATGAGACAACTGTTTCTGGGGGTTGGGGAAATGGTTGGTGAAGTACTTGCAGGCACTTTGTTTTGTTTGTTATTCATCGTATTTAGGGTATTTTAGCCATTTAGTTGTACATCATTAGTTCTTAGAGAGAGAAGAAATATAAAATAGGGAAAGAGTTTTGCTGTTGGGTATGCTTCATTCTACCTTCTGTTCTAGAATGCATTATCTGTTGGGCTTCTCTTGTTCCTAGGAGTGATGATATGGCTGGAATCAGATACCAGCCCAGCACCCACTCCTTTAATTCTTCCAGGTTCCCCATGTCCTTGAATATGTGGGCATCCTWTCCACGTGAGAACTTGGACAAGTGCTTGCTAATCCTCTTACACCCAGCCTGTCCTGTTTTACAGAGGGAGAGAAAAACTGAATGCCAGAACAGTTGGTGAGGTTTTGCCAAATGCTTTTTCTCTGTGCCTGGAATCCTGCCTGGATGGCAGGTAAGGGAATAGCTGAAGRACCAGCTTAAATACCAAGGTCTCAAGAATAGTTTTGAAAAGCAGCAATCTGGGATTTTATTGGTGGATTAGCCTGCCTGGGGAAAAGGGGACATCTGAAATCTTTGTAGCTCTGAGCTAAGCAATTTCCTGCTCTCTCAGGGGAGGTTTTTCTGTTGGTAAGGAAAATTATATATAATGGATTTGTTGTGTTTATGAGTCATCTATCAGTCATACTCTCACCTCTTCACACTAGAGATGCATTAATGTTCAGCCTGTTAAAGTAATAAAAATTCAGCTGGATGTTTAAATTGATCCAATTGTCTGCTTTTATTCACCTGTGTATCCTCATCAATTAAACATTGTTTAAAGACATCTGTTGTCATGCTGGCCTTAAGCCAAACCAGTCTTAAGCCTCTCAGAGGCTGAAGGTGCTGAAAAAGCTTTGCACACACCTTTCTTCCCTTATAAAAGAGAGATAATTTTGGAAACATGATTTTCCCTTTGTTCAGTAAGAAAACTACCTCYCTTGGGAGACACCAAGCATATCCTTGACAGGCCAGATGAATTATAGATACAAARCCCTGGGAATTCCCCAAATCACCATGCTTACCCCAGAATTTATGGAAATAATGAAGTGTGAGTACATAGATACTTTGATTAGTGGTGACATGAATAAAGAGGAAGTAGTCTTACTGTGTTTTCTTTATTCCTTAATTATAGAGCTGTGATAAAATATATTAAGGTAAGGAAATGTATTAGAGTAAGCTGTCAAAACAAAATAGAAAGAATAAAACCTACTTGCTTCATAATCTCTAGTGAAATGGAAATTGCTTTTAAAAATACTAATTAGACCATGGTCCAAAAGGTAACTATTGTAGTTTGTGGGGAAGAAAAAAAAATAATACATGCATTTTAATCCTCCAAGAGCTTAATTGCTAGTAGGACTGTGTTTTGTTAATATTTCTATCACTCCTGAAAAGACTTGAACAAGACCTGTATTTTAAGCAAAAGTATTTAGTCATTTGAGGGGAATTACTTCCAATGCCTAAAGCTTTTTTTTTTTTTTAATGAGATCAGCAGAACATGATTTATTTAGTTTAAAGGTGCTCTGACCTGTTTTTTAGAGAACATGTCAGATTAGCAGGTTTCTTCTKCTGTATTGTCTATGTGATCTGCTGTGCCTGATCATCTCTGGAGAATCCAAGAGAAGACAGAGTTTGGTCTGTGCTCCCTGATACATGGCACAAGTGTTTCCTCTGGCCTCCATCCTAGGCTGAGGTAGCTGAAAATACAGAATAGCAAGAGGTTTTTGCTCTGAAGCACTTAGTMTTTGGCAGAGCTCAAGATGGAAATATCTTTTCTCTTCCCCTTGAGAGTTTTGGTCGATGYACCCTGACCTGAAATGAAAGCACAGTGCAGCTTGTCTGTGGTAKCTAGGTAATTGGTATCTGTGAATCTCAGGGTGGATTAAAAAGGCCAACTCTTCTGAATTATGTAAGTTTTATTTGTTTGAATTACCATTTTCTGTCAGGTTTTAGTGAAGACACATAAGCTTGYACCTGATGTAATCATAAAGAGTTCCTGGACCTTCAAGGGTGCCTTCCCTTCTCTGAGGGAAACACCTACACTTTCTTCTGATTTGGGGCTTTGCCAGCAGTCCTTGCTGTGACTTTTTTMCTTCTTTTTATCATACAGTGATTTCCAATATTGTGAGTGGTCAGGTATGCTCTGTTACAACTAATCTGGAAGCAGAATCTGGAAGAAACAGGAGGGCACTTCTGCAGATCTTCTGGTCCAATATTTGCTCGGAGCAGAGTCAGCCAAGAGCAGGGCAGTAGAGCCATGTCCACTTGTGTTTTGAGTGTCTTAAACCTCGTGGTAGACTACCTTCACAGTATTAAAAAAAAAAAAAAAAAAAAAAAAAAAAAAAAAAAAAGGTGGAATTTTCTGTGTTTCTGTTTGTACGTGGTGCCTCTCGTCCTGCTTCTGGGCGCCCCTGGGAAGTCTGGCTCCATCAACTTTGCTCTCTCTGTCAGGTATTTACATGCCTCCTATCTTCACTCTGTTTGTAACAGACTGCTGCAGATTTTCTGTGGGAGCTCTCSACCCCTCATCCAGGTCACTGACAAAAGTATTAAATGGTATTGACCCCAGTATCAACCTCTGGGATACAGCACTGGTCCTCAGCTGAACATTGTGCTGGTCACAGCGCTTTGACCTGGCATTTATCTCAGTTTTTAATCGACCCCATTTCATTTATCTGGCTGGTACCTGAGTAGGTCATCACTAACTGTGTTAGAAATGTTGAAAACTGTGCCAAAATAAAGACAAATATCTGCTGTTCCCCTCTCAACCAGTTAACCAGTCATTTCACCTTAGGAGGCTATCAGATTGCTAAAGCATGATGTTCTCTTCATGAATATTTGCTACCTGCATCCAATCACCTTCTTGTCCCTGTCTTKCAAATGTGTTTGCTGATGGATTCCAGGATTATTGCTCCATCTTCGTCACAGGCATCAAGGTAAAACTGAGTAGCTTACAGTTACCATCCTCCCTACCATGGTGGAATTTRCAGGTTTTCTCTCTTAGAAAACTCCTCTGGGCACCAAGGCCTGTCAAAGGCTATGCAGAGTGGCCTTGCAGTGACACTGGACTGTTTCCTCAGCACTTGTGAGTGACACCCATCACGTCCTATGAACTTGCATCTCTCCATCTGGTTTAAATTGTTCCCTAACTTGATTCTCCTCCATCAAGAGTAAGTCTTCCTTATTCTGGTCTCCCAAGAGAGCAAAACTCATCTGTGATTACTGAGTGCCACACTTACCACTGAAGACAGAAGTGAGAAAGGTCCTGAGCAGTGGCCTCTCTGTGTCCTTTGTCACTGGGTCACCTGTTCCATTCAGCAGCACACCTACATTTTCCCCAGTCCTCCTTTTGCTGCTGCTGTACCTGTAGAGCCTTTCYTGTTGCTTTTTGTCTCTTACCAGGTTCTGTTCTAGCCTCACTTCCCTAACATTTTCCCTGGATATTCAGTCAGCATTTGCGTTTCCCTGGCTCACCTGCTCCTGCTTTCACGTCCATACACTTCTCTTTTATGCCTGGTTCTAGTCAGGAATTTCTTTTAATCTTTACATATSTCTTGTTGTGTTTTCCTTGCATTCCTGTTTAATGGGATGGATGGCTCTTGAGTTTAGAAAAGGTAATCCTTTAAAATGAATTAGCTTTCCTGGAGGGCTCTTATTTTTTAGGCATGTGGGATTCTTCCAAGCAGGGTCCTGCACAAACCAACATCTGCTCTTCTCAAGTGCAGCATTGTAGTCTAGTTATTTGCCTTCTGAATTTCTCACAGGCTTTGAACCTCTCCATGCCATGGTTGCTGCAGCCAAGGCTGCCCCAGCTTTAACATTCTCAACATATTCTTCCTTATTTTTGATTATCATGTCCAGCAGGGTGTCTTCTCTTCATTCATACGTTCTTGGCACATCAGGAAATTGTCACAAAAATCACTTCAGAAACTCTATAATCTGAAAGTTTAAATTAAAAAAAAAAAAGGGAAACAGGTCCTCATTTATTTCTGGAATTCAGTTCTCTCTAGAATAGCTATCATTGCCATTACAGATCTTGCAGCAAAATCTCCACAATTATTTAGTGACATCTAGGGAGAGTCAATCAATAAGATTAATGACTTCATAAATGCTTTCTGGAAGACTGTGAACTCCAAATTATTGTATCAACTTAGAGCTGTTACCTATATACTTTAATGGCTGTTTATCAGTAGTAAGCTATAAGACAGGTCCAAGACAAATATAACAATTATTTTATTTGATTAGGACAGAATAAGTCACTCTTCTTAAAAAGTGGTTTCCTTTACGCCTCCTTATAACTCCCAACAATCAATGATCAATTTATTTTATTTATCATCCTGTTAAATACAAATAGATGTTCTCWTTATCTGTATCTTTTTTCAGTAATCTGTGAGGTTTTCTACTTTGTGGAAGTGATTTTCAAAGATTAATTATAGCATGTGTAAAAAGATTTCCTTCATTAATTTGTCTGCTTTTCAGATTCATTGATTGGCCTTTGCTCCTGCATTAAGAAGCACAGCAATTAGAAATGCCTAATTTGCGTTTTCTCTTCCATATGTTATTTTGTGCACCTTTCTTCTGTCTCTTATTAATCATCTCTGCTGTAAGCTGAACTTTCCCCATCTTTTCAGTCTCTCATTGTTGTCAAATGCAGTAAAATCAATGCAAGCCCAGTGGTTTCAGACGGTTACATTTCAAGWTCATTTCATAAGGGTTTACCTTGTATCAAGAATAACAATTTGTGAAGCATTTAGTTGAGTGTTTATTTCAGAATGACTGGAGAGATACTTTACGTGAGTAGTTCCTGCAATTACTGTTGTAAAGAGAACAATGTGTCTGCAAAGACCAAATCTTAAAATGTCTACTAATGTTCATTTAATGAAGTTATTTGGCATCTCATATTGTCCAGTAAATTTTTAAATGTCTCTTTTCTAACTAATCTAAAAATTATTTCAATTGACTGTTTCAATAATAGGATGCAATCGTGTATGTTATTGATAATTTGATTTATTCACTTACCCCGATTACTCTGTATCTAAGCAACTGTGCCTGCAACAAGGCATYTGATTTACAGAGGAATGATAAGTGGCTTGTGTGTTCAGTTTATTACAGCACAAACTTCCTCAAAAAAAGCATAGATGTATGCATAGATTTCCTGGAATGTTCTGGATAACCGTGTCTGAGTGGTACTTCACACCTGAGCCTGCCCCTGGAAGGTGGGGCAGCAGTATTTAAATATTAGAATGACATTTTTAGATAAACATCTCAAACCTGGCATTCCACAAAGGGGAGAGGGGAGACAGAAGAAAGCGAAGTTCTTTCAGCCTCTCTCTCAGCTTACCAAGGTTTACCTCTTGTTTCTCAGTAGCAAGAAGCAGGTTGAAATGTGGATACTTTTCCTTACAGAAAGGAACAAACATGAGAAATTTTTTTTAATGTATGCCTGGGAGTGCTGCTGTTTTCCTCTTCCAAAGTGTCTTGTATATTTTGAACCTGACATTATCATTGGAAAATAGGCTTGTCTGAGTAAGTTCATTGTATGAGAGAAAAGGAGAAATGAGAAATGACTTTTCAAAACTACTGAGCATATAAGCTCAAATAATTTGAGGTTAACACTGTGTTTTCCTTTTTCTAGTGCATAGGAACCCTAAAATGTTAAGAGACCTTAGGCTATGGYYTTATGCATATTCACAATTTACRCAATTTWTAATTCTGTGTTTCAAAGGAGACAYATATCTTCAGTTTTCACTTYKGACATTCTGGATGTCATGAGCTGTCACTATRAGAGAAGTGAAGGACTACATTGCTAGAAAGATCATATAGTAGAGTCATGCTTTACTTTAATGAGTTTTACTGTTAGTGTGTCTTGTTTTGTTTGTTTTTTTTTTATTCCCCCCTGTATTTCCAGTTAGAAGCAGAAATTTTTGTGTGATTTGATGTTGCTCTTGTTTTAACCAGGATTTCAATTACATGTGAAAAATTTCATTGTGCCATTTACAGAAAGTTCAATCCTTACTGGCATATACTTGAGTATATTATTAAAAATTTTAGTATCATAGGAAGTGGTGCTGTAGAAAGCATATTTTGAGCAGTATACAGTGGTGGAGATGTTGCTTTTCCCAAAAGCCATTTTCAAGAATGGTTTCCCTGAGAATGCAGCCATGAAGATGTTTCTCATTATCACCTTTACCTAGCTTCAGGCAAAGCTTTAGGATGCAATAAAGTCTCTGCATTTTTTCTTTTTCTATTTGCAAGTTCAGCTGTCTTATAAAGTTTCAGGAGAAAACTGAGCTTAAAAAAAAAACTCTCTGAGTAGGTCGGTTTGAGACAGTGAGTACGGGGAGTTTTTTCTGGTGTGCCTGTGGGGATTTTTTTCCTTTTTATTTGGTCTGCATGTTTGAGTTTTTTTCGTTGGATTTGTGGTGATTTTTTTCCTTCCTTTCTGTATCTCCCCCTTCCCTACTGAAAAAGTGGAGGTGTGTGTTCTGCAAATGATCTGATAATTCAGGAATTTTGTGTTTCACTGCRGTATTTTTGTACCTCCAAGTCCTCATTTATACCCAAATTACACTGCCTTGTAGGTGTAGTTCCTCTGTAAACCTTACCTATAAATTTTAGGGGTCTGATTGCCCAAAAATATAGAGACAGGGAAATTGGTAAAAAGTATTGCTGAAAGAGAAGAAAATCAAGAAACCGAGCTAAATATTCAGTGTGTGTCATAACAAAACCATATATTATGTAGTGTCTCTGTTCTCTTGGARAAGTGTTTGGGGAATAAAGATGCCTATGAAATTTAATTATCTTGAAAAATGAGGAAGGAACTGGTGTGGCAGTGGGGGAGATATTCACTTCCTGGCAGAATACTC
>NW_026623654.1:385879-394267 GCF_030028575.1 Malurus melanocephalus | reverse complement strand
TTTTTTTTTATTTTGAATCTTGGAAGAGTGACTGCTCTGGTGCAGTACCAACCATTCAGACTGATCATCCAGATGTTGAATTTTAAATGGTCRAAGGAATAAAAGAGCTGAGTAGTATTAAAATCAAACTGTGGCTTAATATTGATTTCATAGCTTAATTAAATAGTAAGGTGCATAACCTACTGCTGAGGCTTTTCTTCTGARATAAAAGGAGGAAAAGAAAAGGAGTGGAGTCTTCTTTCTCTGACTAGGGTGATTGCCATTGGAGGCTTAATATATAATTTCAGTAACATAATTACCACCCTTTGATTTTTCATGGTTTTCTCTGACAGTACAGAAAGCATGAGGGGTTGAAAAMGAAATGCACTTCATAACAATCATATTTTTTTATTGGATCCAGATAGAAATTATAGAAAACAAGGACATAAATTAGCAATATTGGTTTCCATCTGTAAAATTAACAGAAACTGCAAAGGGAAAACAAAAGGAAACAAACAATTAAGGCATTCATYCAGGAATAATTTCATACAGAATGATCTGTTGGGAGGTTTTAAGTGACAGGAGTTCAGGAAAAAGAAAAAACAGCCAGCATTTCTAGGTAATTTGTCTTGTAAGTAGTATAACTCACTTATCACTTATACTTCCTTTTCTCCTCTATCACCAGTGCAAACCTAAATGATCTGGGAAGCGACTGCAATAATTTCTTTCAGAAGGCTAATCAACAGCTTAAACTCCTGATTTTGGGGAGTTTAGTTGAGTTGGGTGTATCCCAGGTGCAGTTTAAGGAACGTGTTCTCCATATGAAAAATCTGGCACTCAGCAGCGTTCTCACTTAAGAAGGAGGTGGAATGAGCACAGGGACTGGTTTAACCTCTTTAGCAATCACTGCGCTGAGACAGCTCCTGGCACACTGAGCAGTCATGTTCCTCAGTACAGGCTTCTTTATATTCATCTTTCATCTGTCTTGTAGACTGTAAATTCTGAGATCCAGAACCATCTTTTATCAGTGTTTTGTAGAAGACTAGYACAGTGAGTTTTGAGCCAGGACTTCAATATGAATAATAAATGCAGTTCTGATAAAGAATGTTTCTGAAAATAGAGGGAAAAAAAACCAAACAACAAAACAAAACAAAAAAAAAGGGAAATATTGATTCAATGCAGCATAATATCAATGACTTTTATTATGTTATATAGACAAGTTGAAAAATTTGGGTTTGTTCTGCACCAGCCCTGCTGAGAAACACAAGCAAGTGCTAATTGTTAATTGTCTCTCACTYGATGCTGACTGGATATCCATGGGACCATTTGAAAAATGAAGTCAGCACTATCCTTGCAGCCTCCTGATCACAGGTCACTCACTGGAAGACAGATAAAATTATTAAATACTGGCAGCTAGTTCTGTAATAAAATAGTGCTTCTGACCTGGTAACAGAGGTCCAGTCTAGTGATGCCAGTAACGGATGTGTATGGTGAAATAATATCACCAGTTGGGTCCRAAATTTCAGTAAGATCAATTATTCAGTAACAATTGATGTCAAAATAATTTTCAAAATGGGGAGGGGGTGAGTGGAATTATGGAAATATGAGCAAAACAAAGGTTTTCAAGTTGTCTTTGTCAGTTCTTGTTCAGTGTTTCTGTGTTTTGAAAGAGAATGCTCTCCTTACCTGCAGCCAGGTTGTAGGAGTCAAACTGGTCCTGAGCTTTGTGTTCAGTTTCCTAGTCCTTTTTAAGTAATCTCCAGTAAGGACATCCCATGTGTGCAYAGGCAGCTCCACTCCCCTTTCCTGAGCTGTAAAGGGAGCACTTCTTTCAAGAGAATGTTCCTATAGGAAAGAAGATAGAAGCTTTCAGGAGGAGAAAGGGTGGTACTTTTTATTCTAAATGAGAATCAATAGCACATGGTCATTGTGGTTGTTGAAACCAGCAAAACAATGAAAGAATTCAATTGTAGAACAAGAAATTAATACAGAACTTGGTTTGGGTTTCCTGTAAGCCACATGGTTCCCCTGAGAACCACAGAAGGGGAACCCCACCCTTGTAATGACTAAGGAAAATAATCACTGCCATTCCAAGGAGCTCAAATGTCAGCCTGGCAGAGCGAAATTTTGTGTCCTTGTAACAACAAAAATCTTTGTTCAATTTTGAGAAATTCGGGGAAGAATGATTTGTTGTTGTGTATAGTGTTTAAATTCTCAATCTGGTAGATGAAGGAGGAGAGCAGGATAACATGTARTGGAAAGACACATGCAGTTTCCACATCTTTTGGGACAGAGTTGCCTGAAGGTGGTTTCTTTTATGTGGATGAGCAGCAAAATAACAAAATATACTGAGAATATCCTGTGTCTCTTCAGAGAATATTTTTTTTTTTTTTCTTTTTCACAAGGCAGTATTGTGGAATCCTGGTACAAGCTTTTTAATTTTGATTCTGCTCTGTAAGGTTAACACCTCTGTTCATCACACATCCCTGTAACCTGCTCAGTGCATAAATTCCTCCTTAGTCATTCAGGTACCTTCTTCACTGCTGATCCACTGTCTGTAATAAGACCAGAACAGGTGTGTATTACTATAGATTTTATGTCTGCATTACAGATGAAGTTCCAGGGTATTTTTGGTTAGTTGCCACGGTTGAAAAAAAAAAAAAAATCTTTATCTTTGCCTGTATTAAATTATTACATGTTGAAAGGTTATATGCTAGTGACATAAACATCCTAACATCTGCAACACCTTAGATCTAAACWGTTGCTCATTATCCAGGCACTAATAAATTAGTGGTGGTATATAGCAAAACAAGATTTTGTGAAGCTTCATCAGTTTGAAGTCACTGTTTTGATATGTTAATCTCTTGTAAGTGTTAGGTAATTGGGATAGTGTTTGAGAAGACTGTTGGGCTACAGTATGAAATAGATTTTATGGGAAGGATATTTACATTATTTAGCTGGATTTGGAAAAGAGATAACTCTGAATACAGATGTGTGCCTGCTGGTTCAGGTAAGTTGGACAGGTAAACTTCTTTGCCAAAGATGAAACACAGAACACTCTTTCAAATAATTGGAACCAAGCTCAATAAAATGTTTCAAGGTGATGAGGATGAGTTGCATCCCCAGGCAAGTTCTGTTACCGTGAAGGCTGATTTAGTCAGACCTACTTTTCTAACTGTCCTCCCGARTATGATGGCTGCTGTGCTGGGAAGGGTGTTTGGGTTTTACATATGCACTCTGTTCATGAAGAAAGACTGGAATTTAGCAAAGATTAGGCAGGATTATTCTGGGAGAATAAACAGGGAATGCATGGGGGTGTGGCACTTGGGTAACAACAGAGMGCATGCAGCAGTACAGGGTGGGGAAAGGAGAATGAAGGGAGGGTTGGTGCCGTGGGGAGCCAAGGACTGAGGGGTGGGAGGGGGACACGTTGGGAGGTGCTGGGACAGGGATGGAGCCTGTGCACACAGGCTGCTGGCTAACAGCTCTTGGCACCTGTAGGAGGAGGCTGGAGGGATGAGTTTGGTGCCAGCTGGCTGTGGGGGCGGTTCTGAGAGAAGGATGTGAGAGGAAGTGAGTTTTTGAGGCAAGACACTCACAGGGTAATTTSTTGGGTCTTACCATGGTTTGGGTGAGCACCTGAATATAGGAGCCCACTCATCATGACCACCACTTTCAGAACACCACTGCTTATTTAACTTCATGAGCAAAACTGATTTCATCTGTGAAAAAAAAAAATTCAGCATGCTCTCAAATGCAACTGATTCATCTTGGAGAGAAAGGAGATDGTGAGGTGATCTTCGAATTAATGCCTGCCTTCTGCTCTCTTTCTTTGAGGGTTGTGTGTGTTTGCCAAGATGTAGGGTGATGTTGAAAAGGATAATTAATTAAACAAGTAAGATCCTTAATTGCAGGGGGCCTTTTATACTTCTGTCAGCACGCTTTTAAAAATGACTCGTGCCATCACACTTCCATGACTAGGGAAATACTGTTCCCTGCTTTTCCAGGCAGAGTAAGGGCAGAAAGTGCAATGTGACATGATAGGGTGTTGATGCCTCTGTGACACTGGTGTGGATTATCAGTGGGAGCAGTGCAGGGATCCTGGCAGCTGCCACACGGCTCTGATGCTGAGTCCTCTGTCCCTGTGCACGAAGGTCACACAGATTTTTGCYCAGCTCTCACTTGCAGTGAAATATCCATCATTATAAACTTATTGGCAACCCAGAAGCCAGAGCCCTGAGCCTGTAAGGTACAGGGCTGTGTCTCTGCTCAGCTGGAGATGAGCACCAAGTGCTGTCAGACACTCCTGCAGTGCTGCTGACACGGGGGATGTGTGCCTGCACTCCGGGGCRCTTACGTGTTCGGAAACCTTTGCTGAGAAATTCCTCCAGCAACTCCTTTACAAGCTTCACCTCKTACAAAACTAATCCCTTGTTGTAATGCACATAACAATAACAAGATATGGATCAGTGACAGATGGATACTTTCATACTTGGCATATGGTGTGTTACGAGCCTGCTCCCATGATATTGAAGCTGACGAGTCTTTCCGTTGAATTCACTGAGCTTTGGATCAGGCCCTGGAAAAAAAAAAAATCAGTATATGCTAAAGACAGCTTGAAATTAAAAGGGGGGAAAATAAAATCACTTTAAACCTTCTCTTTTTTTTACCTCTGTAGAAGTCTTTCATTTTTGGTTATGTATTGTAACTGAGCTGGAAAGACATGCACATGGGATCATGCCAATTAAGAGGACTCCACAATGGGAAAAAAACTTCTGCTTAGAATATAAATCTTTAATAAGGGATATTTGAGAGTTACAAGCTGACTGACTTCACAAGCAGTGAGGCATAACAAAGCTGGAAATGTTGAAGTGACTCAAAAATATATGAATTATGGTAAACACCTTGTCTCTAAATACTTAAAATTCCCATTTGGCTCCATTTTAAATCCCCTCAGAGAATACAACTTAGCAAAACTGTCTTTGAGGAATTTAGAAGTATTTTACTCAATTAATGCCTTGTTTTAGCATTCTATTAACTATTTTTATGATTAACAGCACACAGTTAATTTGCATAAAAATGTGTTTAAAATTTTGACTGTGTCACAAGACTGTAAAAAAAAATCATAGTTTGAGGGATTTCTGATATAAAACTTGATGTATATTTCAGTCTGAGTCTTTCTGCAGCCTGCATCAAATACATAAGATTCACCATAAGATCTGACTACAAAAATGTGTTATCAACAAAGACAACTGTGTGGTGTTTAATGGATCATATAGTTCATAATTTACTGTAAGTGAAAGATGGCTCCCTAATAAACAGATTTGTAGGGAATGTACTTTAGATATTGAGTAACCTGCAGTCTTTATTTTGTTGCCTCTGAAACTTGGGGCTCAGCCTAATGAATCATTTCCTTGGTGCTACTCCCTATCAGGCACCTGTTCAGAACCTGGGGTCATTTACAAACGTGGCTTTTGGTCATAGAATGCAGGTTGGAAGGGACCTTAAGGATCATSTGTTCCAAATTTTCTTGTCAAAAGCATAGCTTAGACAACGTATAAACTGTCTAAGCAGTCCCCCTGTCCAGCTGAACCTTGAAAGTGTCCAGTGTTGGGCAATCTGACACTTCCCCGGGGAGATTGTTTAATTGGGAAGAATCATCTGCATGTGTACAGTAGGAATGTCACCAGGATTAACTGTGCCCATTACCCCTGATGTTTTCCATGTGAGTCCTTTTTAAAAGGGAATCTCCACATCCTTTAAATACTGGAACATGATGATAAGGTCTTCCCTAAGCCATTTTTCCCTCGAGGCTGAATACACTATTTCTCTCAGCTTTTCCTTGCATGTCAGGCCCGCTTGTCCTGTGGCCCTTCTCTGGATTCCCTCCAGTCCGTCCAAATCTATTTTTTTTGCATAGCAGGGACCAAAACTCCACACACTATTCCAGGGGTGTCCTGAGCAATGCTGAGCAGAGTGGGATAGTGACTCCTTTGCCTCTGCCTGTGATATCCTGTTGGTGTGATCCAGCACCCTGATGACTTTCTTTGCTGTAGCAGCAGCGCTGTTTGCTCATCCTGAGCTTACTGTGTGCCAGGATCTCCAGGTCCTCTTCCAAAGAGCTGCTCCTCAGACARGTGGATCCCAGCCAGGGCTGCACTCCTGGAGTATGTTTTCCCAGGTGCAGAACCTTACATTTGTCCTTGTTGAACTTCWTAAAGYTCCTGTCAATGCACTCTTCCAGCCTRTCCTGGTCTTCCAGCRGAGTGGCTCTGCCTTCTGARGTGCCCACTTCCCCACGCARTTYGGTGTYATCAGCAAACTTCACCAGYGTGTGCTTGGTCCCAAAATGCAGATGTGACAGGTTGCCAGTTGGCAAAGGAGCTGTTTGCCACCCTGCTCTGGGTGTGAGCCATCAGCCAGCTGCCCACCCACCACAGGGACCGCTTCTCCTGTCCATAACACATCAGCTTTTTAAGGAGGGGGCTGGGGAAGACCATATTGAAAGCTTTGGGGCTTTCTGTGTCTCATCCCACAGCCACTGGGATTGCTTAGTCAAATAGGAGGTGRTCAGGTTTGTCAAGCTCAGTTTGCCCTTGGTGAATCCATGTTGGTTTTTCCCATTGTGCTTCACCAGACTGGGGATAGTCCCCAAGAGCGATTCATTCCGTAGCCTTCCCAGACTGATGGGCCTCTGATTGCTGAGATCTTCTCAGCTTTGCATGCACTGGCAGATGCTCTTGTAATTCCCAGCAGGTATTTGTCTGCTTTTCCATGTCTGGAACACTTCTCCTTTGGTTTTGAGCAGGCTCTGAAGCTCACACTGAAGACAAGGGGGTGCTCCACTTACTTGCCTTACCTTTAAAGGGGATKAATTGTTTTTGTGTTTCCACTGGAGAATCCCAGAAAAAACTCCCAGTGCTCACCAGCTCCTTTGGCCTCTGTGGAAGTGCCCATGGAGTCCCTCCCAACAGAGTTCTGAGCAATCTGCARGATGAGGTTGTTCCTTGGAGGTGACTGCTCTGATCTTGACCCCAAGGTGTTTGGTGTTTGCTAAGGGCTCCCACAGCTGCCACAGTTGTGTTCTCTCCATTCAAGGTTCTCCTCAGCATAGAATGMAATAACCCCTCCTCTTTTTWMTTGCCTTTCTTTATGAAGCAGCCTRYAASCATCCATCCTGATCCTCCAKATATGTGGCACACAGGGATGGGCCCCTCTCCCAGAAWCCAGCTGCTCCTGAGGTGCTTTGATGCCTGCTTTCCCCTAAAGGCACATGCTGAAATGTTTTGCACCCCAAGCTTATACTCCAAATGTGGGACATTTTTTATGTTGAGATCATATTTACTGTTCAGGGCAGCTCCCTTTTTTATTTATACATGATAACATTAGTACTGTAGCTCAATGAACTGYACTCTTTGGCAATAAAAATAGCTCTAAGATGTGGTTACTAATGAAGAAAATCATGAATGTTGCTTGTACTTGGACAAAAAATTATTTTTTTTCCCCTCCTGTGTTGCGTTACTTGAGTTCTGGCTGTAGTATTTGGGAAAATTTACAGATCAGCTTCTATTCTAGTACCCACTAATTTTCATTAAACAGGTTATTATATTCTACAGTGCTTTTTTTTTAATATAAGAAAAAGAGCTTAGCTTGTCACTAGCTTAACTCCATGCTAGCAAAATGTGTTGTGCTCTTCATAATGCCCTGTTTTGAATTGAAATTACATATATTTTATCAAAACATGCAGGGATAACATGATTTAAATGCTGACTGTGGAATTTCAGGTCTCTCCTGAATGGGCACAGCAAGGTGCTGGCAGAGCAGTGTATTCCAAATAACTTGACTGTGGTTTATTTCTCTTTACAGTTGCTTAAAACACATAAAGAGTTTGGGAGCACTGTGATGAGAGGTTTCATGTTGCTGGCTCTAGAAATTCCTCTAAAAGGGAATTTATAATAGGCTTCTCTGGGATGGTCATGAACACTTCCCAGCTGTAAAGATGTGGATCAACACTACCTGTCTTGCTCCTTCTTCGGCTTGGCCTTACCATTCCCACAGCATGTTTTTGTGGTACCAATTTTAAAATAATACAGAAATTGAGGTTAGTTGAATACAAACAGTAGCAGAGTRAAAATGCACTATATCTGCATGCTTCTGAAACCTGCTGGCCAGAGAAATCATTGCTCTGCTGGTCCTCACCTCTCCCAGCCAAGTGAAGAGCATAACATTTGTATTGCTCTCRCTGGAGCTGAATTAAATTCCTTTGATGATCTTGGTCTACTAAACTGTTGCAACTAGTTTTGTTTTTCCTACCCTTTTAAAACCAGGTGTAGGTGAAATAACTTGAAGCTTTCACACACCCACAGCTACTGAAATCCATGAGTTTCTGTATTCTGCAGGGTAATAACA
>NW_026623654.1:382878-384859 GCF_030028575.1 Malurus melanocephalus | reverse complement strand
GTTGTGCTGTGGGATTCCGGACGCCACCTTTTGGGGATGCTGAAGATTGCGAGCAGCTCCTGCCGCCGAGTGCAGGTGTTATAAATAATGCAAGAGATTTTAATACCACCGAGCGTATAATAGAGCATCAATAATCGCTTTTCTCCAGGTCAGTGGTTTATGCCGAATAACTTGATTTGTTTCAGCCTTTGGCATCAAACTGTGTTCTGGTCTTCTCCAAAATTGCCGGATTGTTTTTAAAAGTAATTGATTTAGTCCCGTAATTTTTACTTAGGCTCAATTTCCCATGGTTTTCGGATATCTGATTGCAAGGTCTGTTCTCATAGGTGCTGGGCAATGTCTCTGTGTTTCATCAGGCTGGATTCTGCTCCATGAAAGCATTCCCCAGGAGGAGCTGTGTGSCTGGAAGGGATCTGTGCTCAGACTCCTGCCCAAGTTCATTCTGAGCAGCTCCTTCTGCTCCTGTTCACTTCATCCAAGAAATTCCTTCCAGATTTCCAGTATTCCCTTTGTTTTGGTTATGTTAATACCATCATTGTGTCGTTTCTGTTTTCGTTTTAAATTGACTGATAGGTAAAAGTATGTTGGGGGGATTGAGTTGTGTTTGGTTGGTTTTGTTTTGGTGGTTCTTTGTTGGAGAGAGGAAATGTTCACTTGGTTTTTCAAGCTTGAGAAGTAGYGTCCTTCAGGAGAAGGATTAAACCACCATGTTTTTTTTTCTTATTTTTCCTAATAGCAAGGATGAGTGATAAGCCTATAAACTCAATTATCATGCCTTGAATTTTTAATTTACATTGTTRTTTTATATTATCTTTAGGCTGATCTCATAACTCCTTTATAAACAGCTGAAGATACTAACTTTCCTAAGGGGAAAAAAAATCCCTAAGGTACAATCACTTTTAATTATTTCTATTTTATAATGTAAGAAAAAAAAAAAAAAAAAAAAAAAAAACCAAACAAAAAAAAACAACCCAAACCATTAAATAACATTGTTTGGCTGTTTTCCTGGTGTCACATAGGCCCCTTCTGGTACAATAATCTACTCATTGAATATCATTTGTTGTATTATGGCTAAAGGAAGGGGAAAAACTGCATATTATTGTGGCTGTTGTCTGGGAAAAGGCAGCAGAGGATGTGGACCTTTTTTTTATTGTGTTATGGTTAAGAATAGTATTTTAATTTTTATTAGAAAGCAGTACTGGAAATGCTACTGAGATGCAATATCAAAAACTTCTTTTAAAATATTTTAAAACATTAAACTTGGGAAGACTTGCTGCTAATTTTAGTAGTCCAAACTTATTTTCTACATGACTGAATCCAGAGATTAAGTTTCAGTCAATTACTTTAAAATAAGATTGGGTCTAAGGAACATGCAGAGTTTTAGAGACAAGATTTCACCTTTATCAAGCTAAGCACCTCAGTAGTACACATTGTGACTTGAAGTAGAATAATTTTGAATGTGCAGAGTTTCCCAATGGGTTTTTTGTACTTGACTCTTTTATTATATCCTCAAAGAGAGAGAAGAGAGAATAACACATCCTCTCTTTTATCCATTCTGGTTCTCTGTTAAAAGGCATTTCTTAAACTGCAGGACGTGTTTGTACTTTCTGCRCTTTTCTTTGTAGTTTTGATTGTACTTTGAGTTATTTTACTTTTAATGCAAACAATGCCTGTTTGACCCAAGGGTTCTTCTGGACTGCCATGATTTCTGCAAGCTTATTCTCTGCAGAAAGCTAACCAGRCTGACTCGTGTTAGGAACAAGAGASTRTAGGTAAAAATCCTASCTACAAGAGACWAGGTAAAAATCCTGCCTGCCATTTTTAGTCATCCATGTGCATTGCTGTTTACTAAGCCTGTGTCGAGATGTTAGTTTGCATAGAAACAAAAGAACTTTTTTGTTTATTTTTGGTTTGGAGTTGGTTGTATTGTTTTTGGTGTTTCGGTGTTTTGTTTGCTTTTTTTTTTTTTTTTTTTTTTTTT
>NW_026623654.1:368005-382825 GCF_030028575.1 Malurus melanocephalus | reverse complement strand
AAAAAAAAAAAAAAAAAAGGTGTTTTGGCTGAGTTGTGGGCAATTGTTCCTGTACCCATACACATATTTCCAAAGTAGTACCATGGGAATATCTTGATTTCTACTTTTTTTAACATTTCTGCTGTTGTAATATGTATTCTAATCCTTGTTTTCTGAATGGAGCTACTGATCTACTGTTAGTCTTGGGCTCACCTGGATGATTTAATATCCTGCCTTTTCCCAGCTCTGGACTGCTATGTCCAGACTGTAAAATTTAATTTTAGAAACTGTGATGAAAAGTAAAATAGGTAGACAGTGTCCTTTTTTGAAAGCCTTGGTATTTCACTGTTGTAAATACAAGAAAAACAACTTCTGTGTTTGATGGTATATTTTGCAAGGCAGGAGTTTAAATTTCTCTTGGCACTCATGGTCAATGTGAGGCAAATCGGTTTTAATAATGAAACATATCTCACTGTCTGGTTAACTCCTAGATCTTTCAGAAAATTAGAAGTTTATGTTTATAAGAATAAAGATGAGTGAGTCCTCTACCCTCTCCTCTCAGTCCACAGGTGATAGTCATAGACTAGGCTTAAAGGTGAGACAGGAAATTTGGAAATAGTTTTCTAAAAAGAAATCTTCATTTTGTGATTTATGACTGCATCCTTAAACTAAAGGTTATCCTGTTCCATGGCAAGTTTTCATTTTATTTGGTTTGGGTGAGTAATGTGAGTCACTACTCGCCTCTGAATACTYCTGTCTGATTTATCACAGGTGACACAGTGCTCTGCGTCAGCCCTGCTTTCACAGAGCCTGCCCCATTTCCTTTGGGGGTCTCAGATGTTTAATATTGTCATGCMTTTGCCAGTCAAGAAAGGCAGGTGATGTTTTTGGGGTGGCTGTTTCGAGGTGGGCAGAGAGGAGATGGTGCCTGTCAGCTCTGCAGCARTGGCACAAAACCCTTCCCAAGTTCCAGTCCCCCAAAAGGGAGCTGCACAGTCAGAGCTGTTTCACGTGGCAGAGCCAGGGCTAATGTGGCACTGCAAATACCAGTCAGAGCCAGCAGATGTGGTTTCTCTTCTAAAAGGAGGGATGGAGAGCTGGAAAGTGGTTCAGCCTTCTCTGACCTTTTGCTGTCATCTCAACAGCACTTATGGAACAAACAATGGTGAAAAGAGAAAATAACAGTGRGCAGATAAACAGAGAATGAATTGATGTGTGAAGAAGTTTTCCAAAGGCAGCTCATATCAAAACTAGTGGGATGTGTTGAGCTGAGGATTTCCAGCAGATTGGGAACCTATGACATGAGAGACAGGCTGCTTGTGAGGACTAGTTGAGGGACAGATCTTGGGGTTTATTTCTTTCTTTATTATATTTTGTTTTAGAAACTTACCTTGGGAGGTAAACTCTGCCATAGTTTGCTGGTGTGTAAAGCTAGGGAGGCACTCTTGGTGGGAARAGGAATTAATTATGTGATCATTTTAAGAATTTGGTTACCAGGAGAGCCTGGGGGGCTGAACAGAGAGTACTGGCACTGGAGCAGCATGTACCGGTGTGATGGTGCGCTTTGGAGAATGACAAATATAATGCAAAAATGTTTAATATTGCCAACTCAATCATTGTCCGAGGGTATCTGCATTGTACTAACAGGAGAGCATCTGTGAGATTTGATAAATGTGCTTTTGGAAGACGAGGACTTCTGCAGACTTCCCTGCCCTGTCTCATGTGCTTTTTGGGACAAACATTCCCTGCAGCTGGAACTGCTGGCTTGCCTCACACCCTCAGCCCCCCAAAAATCTGCTACAGATTATTTTGAAAAGGCTGCCATTTTCTTAGCCYCCTCAGGGCACAACCCCTTCCACAGGAGTTTATGTACATGTGAAAGAAAAAATGAAAACCCAAAGTGAGAAGAGTAAACACCTGCAGGCCATGGCTGTAATCTATGTAAACAAGCAGGAAAGAAATGTCTTGGCTTCTCATTTGGCATCATTTTATGGAATAGGTCAGTTTAGCAGTATGGCAATTCAAACTCTGAGCACAGCCAACAGTCATTTTTTGAACAAAAGGATTCTTCTTTGCCTTCAAATTCAGCTTTTTKTGAGGATATTTGGATGCAAGATTGATAAAAAAAATTACCATGTAAATGGAAAATTAAAATAAGAATTAGCTACACCTATATTTTAATACATATTAGTTCAAATAGCACCTTTCAGCTTCCGTGAGTTATATAAACATTAACTTGTATTCATTGTGCCCCAGAGAGATATGTGTTATTAACTTGATAAACAATAAAATTAAGTAAATTATTTCTTTTTTCCCCCTTGCTGTTTTCATTATTATTTTGCATGTTTGAAAATGATTTCTGTTATGCAACTTTGATTTCCACATTAAAAAAATTATAAAACCCTGAAACAAATTAATTATTAATTAGGCATGCTTTATTTTATTTAATCCTCTTTCTGTTTGAAYGGAATGCCTTCATTCTTTCTGATGCATTAGGTAAAGTGTATTGATTTCTTAAGTTCTCAGTCTAATGGCCAATAGCAACTGAAAGGCAATAAATTGCAGTTTGAAAATTCCAAATTTTGAGAGCTGTCTATGAAATAAATAAAGAAACTAAAAGTGTTATATTTTTAAATATAATGTATATATTATTAAATATATACTTATCAAATATATATGTGTTTATATACATATAATAAATATTCTTCTATGAACCTTCAACCTCAGTAATGTCACGTTAAATTATGGAAAATACAGGAAAAAGAAAAGTTTTTCTTCTGGTTTTGAGTTAACATTTTGCTGTTATCTGAGTGAGTTTCACATCCATCCTCTTCCCTTTCATTCACGGTTGGAGTTTATTTTGCCAGTGGTAGTTCAGGGTTACTGGGGAGAGAGGTAACCTCTAGGAAACACCTCTAGGAAATAGTTTGTATTTTGCAGTCAGTAAGGCTTCTCCAGTGACTGGCATCACAAACCTCCTAATGAACAAGTTCTGGCAGAAAAAAAAYGCATCTCCTCACATCCTTCTGCTGTTTCTAACTTTGGGTATGAGTGATGTTTTACCTGTTGGACTGGTGGGTGGTGGATGCCTGGATATGCAGTGTCAGGCAGGATTTATGGCAATGTTACTCTTTGCAATATATTTACAGTTGTCTCTCAAACTGAAAATAACTGCCTGGAGAGACAGTTCCATAGACAAGGCTAAAAGAAATCATCCTAGTCTGGGAGTCTGCTATGAATTCTCTGTAAGTTTATGGGCTTCCTTCATTTCAGGTGGCTGTTTCTGAAATGCCTGGGTGATGTCAAAACTGCCTGAGCTTCCCAAGGGAGCTGGATATAAACATCACCCACCCAGCAGCTTCCTGGCCCACTGCTTTGCTGGCCCTCACCCTTTTTCATAACTGATTTTATGGGTTGTATAACTAAGTAGATTTTTTTTTTCCCCCACCTATATTTAGACTTCCATGTGAGCTATGCCATCTTCCCATCATGGTTAAARTACTAAAACCCTCTTTGTGATTTCCCTGAGTAACATTTGCCTGTAATCAAGATGACCAYGGTGATAATCTGTAGGCAGATGGCAGGAAGTCCACAATGCTCAAGGTTTTCCACATTGACTGCAGGTTTCCTAGAGGTCATTGCCTCCTGGTCTTCCAGCTCTGCCCTTGCTAGCAGTGCCCACCCATGGGTGTGAAACCTTGGACAGTAACTTCCCAGAGTTCCTGAAGGGCATCAAATACAATTTTCTTCTGTAGCAGCATTCTGGCTTGAGTTATACTGTGTTACTTTATTGTATTGGGAGACTGCTGGGTTTTATCTTCTCAGTAGGAACCCAAAAAACCCAATATTCTTCAGTTTATTGATCTGCTGCTACTATGAAAAGTAGTTAAATTGGTTAAACAGTTTTAATCACCAGATAAGAAAATCCTGGACCTTGAGGAAAAAATGTGTAGCAGAGAAAATATGAGCKGCTATTAGGATCCTGAGAGATAGAGCAATTCAGGATTAGAGAGACAATGTTTACGATGAAAAATAATAGAATTAGGAGTAAGCATAAAGCTTTTTAATTTTAGCAGGAAAGATAGGCACCTGCAGTCATTTCTATTAGTGGACTGCTGAAGCCAACATTTTCTTTGGGGAGATACGGAGAAAACAATTCTTTTTCTTGMGAAAGGCTTCTTGCAGATTGCTTTTGAAGCTTAAGGGATTTTGACAATAGATTTCCCATTAAAATGTGCAAACTATCTCTTCTTCCCTTAACAGGGATGGTAGGCAGTGCCTCCCTCAGCACAAAGAGCAGCCCAGCAGGAGCAGATCTGTGGGTCAGGCTGTCCCCTCTGGTCTGCACTGTACACACCTAATTAGAATGGGGAGCATTTGAAGATGCCTTATTTAWTTTTGTCCAGCTGAGTCAAGTTCACTTTGTGCCAAGTTCTCTGTGTTTTGTGAACTAGACTATGGGAGCAGCTTGCTTTAACTGTGTGCTGTTGAGTGTTGGCAAATGCTCAGGATGCTTCCATTCTTCTTTCTTCACCCCAAAAGTCACACAAGTATTAATTGTTATGTTTTTTACTCCCCTGAAATGTCATGTCTGAGTGTAACTTTGTATTTTAATGTCATCATTGTGAGATTGGCGGACACCAAAAATTTTGTATGTGGTTTTCTATGCAGAGTTCATGCTCGTAAGCTCTTCAGCACAGGGATATTTCTGCTGTTGTTTTATTCATGTAACTTGTGTATTTCTGATGTTGTTTTATTCATGCAACTTATATTTCTTGACTAACCAGTGCTAAATGTGAAAGGAAGCATAATGGTATGTCCATGTGTTCAACATACTTTGATACATATAACTCATAAAAGATAAGATTTTTACTTCAGTGTGGATGGATCATCTTTAAAGATCTTGATTTTGCATCCTTGGGCATCAAAAGGAAAACCATACCACCAAGACTTTAAAGCTGTGCATAAGCACTTAAAGAAATCAATGGGCAGTAGGATCCAGATGCTGGTGTAGATTCCACTCAGCAGTGAAGTGYCTCTTTTAGGTGCCAGAAATATTTTGATCAATCAAAAGTTCCTGATCCACAAGCACACTTGGCCAAAATTTTCTGAGGAACTTGGGAAGAAACCCARTGGGATTTACAAATGTGTATTAAGTGATTACCCAAAAAGCATTCACTTTGAAAAGGAAGCTAATGCTCAGACCTCTGAAGTATTAAACACCCTTGAATGTCTCTGTGGCATTGTATACAACATCACTTTTCATGGCTTTGTTTGAGAAAGCACTTTTAAGCCTTCTACCTGTGTTTGTGGAACTCTGAAAGTCAGAATTATCATCATGCCCTTGTTGCTGCTGATGTACTTTCTGACTATTCAGTGCAACCCTATGCATTAATAGATGTGCTCAGTTTAGCCCCTTCCAAGATGAGGTGCAACTTTAGTGCCTTTATGGGAAATCACGAAGAAATGGATTTGTAAACCACCCAGTTTTGATGGAAAARATTTGGAGAGTACTAAACGCTGTTTCAAAGCAGAAATGAACTTTTGAACCTTTCACTAATTGTCTTAAGTAATGCATTTCTCTTGATGCTTATTTGCCAGATAATCTGCAGGGACTGATTTTTTCTTTAGAGTCAATTAATTAAACCATTATTTATTTTATTTATTTTTTTTTTGGTGTAGTGTTTTGGAGAAGAAATACCACACTAAGTGAAGAATTGATTTAAAGACTTAAACTACCAAGAATAATAGAAAATCTATTGCTGCTTTCTTTATGTTGGTTTCTTGATATATTCTAGAAAGTTCATTAGCTTTAGCTGTAAATTTATGTTCTCCAGAACTGTGTTTCTGCTGATACAATTTCTCTAGGCTGAATTGTGTTTTTCAGCTAGATTTTCCTTTTAACAGTTGCACATGTCTAAGGTTAGGTGGAGGTGATTAGATCAAAAATTTGCATTTACACTGGTGCACTTTATTTCATTCACCAGTGTACTTTCATATGGGCTTATTTTCTGAAAAGATACTTTTAATCTGTTTATGTGTCTAGAATTGGACTAAAAGGTCCCCAGTTAAAGACAATYCTGTGCTACCTATTTTATAGAGAAACATGCACTTTGTACTTTGTAACAGAAATAAAATACTGGAATTAACTGTGTTGGTACTCCCTCTGCATAGYCCCTTTGCCTACTGATGCCATGAAACATTTGTATTTATTTGAATCATCTTGCTTCAGCTCCTTAACAGGCTAAAGCACTGAGAGGGAGGAGGCCATTTAAAATTGTGCAAGGCTCCTGAGATAACTTTGGAGAGTGTGCCTTAAATTATTGTCAAAAATTAAAAATATCAAGGGTTTCTGTTGCACCTTCTAAAATCCTGACTCCRTGTCTCCAGCCTTCTTTCTGTGTCCTCCTCAGTACCAAGTCATGGYTTTCAGCTTTCTCCCTGCCACTCAGGGCTGTTTATTTAATGATAAGGACAGATGACTTTTTTCAATGTAGTATTTCTTGATGTTTAAAGAAAACTCTTTTTTCCACCCCAGAAATGAGGATGATTAATGTTTTTCAGAAAAAAACAAAAACCAACCCATACTCTGAAACATTCATAGTCATAGGTATCAGGGTTATCTAAGAATATATGTTCTCTCATGTGGTGGATAAATACACTTGGCAAGGGAAAGGTGCATTGGGTATTAAGAAAGAATAATTTAATATATTGCAGGAAAAAAAAAAAAACCATTGGTATTGCTAATACCTGTGTATTGATTTGCATTAAGTGACTCTTGACATTCTTGTTTCATGAAAAAAGAATCTTCATGTTTGGAGAGAAAAAATGTTGTTTGAGGGTCCTGTGGTCATAATTCCATAAAAAAAAAAAAAAAAAAAATCAGAAAAACCTTTAAGATCATCAAGTCGAATTGTAAACACTAAACACAACACTGGAAGTCTTTGAAGGAAAGGATGTTTTGCATATTGATAAAAAATAGTAGTTTTTTTCAGTAGGGATGTGGAAAGAGAAGAATTGTCAAGGAAGAAGAAACAAACAAAAAAACCCCAATCACACCTCTCACTTCAAAATAATAACAATAACAATAGCAATAATAGTAATAATAATAATAATAATAATAACAATAGTAGTAATAACAAAGATGCTGGACATAATAGAAATTCATGTAATTCAGCTTGTAATAATTTTCATTATTTCTGTGTACTTATCTAGCTGTTCTCATTTAAAGGACTAGGCACAAATTGTAATGTTAGTTGTTTTGTTTTTTTCAGCCTCTAAATTATTGCTTCTGAAACAATCCAAGTGGGTGGTAGCCTGAAAAAAAACACATTCTGATATCTACTCACACTCGTGCCTTAGCAGCGGCATGTGATGTGTTCTGTGTGCCTGGAGTAAGTGACTCAYGGCTTTTTCAGCTCCTGCCCTCGTAGCAGAGGCAGCAGAGTGGGGCTTGGGAAGGTGTCCCTTGCTGCTGTCGTGGCCAAAAGCTCTGCTGAAGTGACCCCTGGGCAGCCAGCAGTGCCAGCCCCATGGCAGTCCCCAAACTGGACCCCTGCCCAGGTTTGCATTAGCAGGGCAAAGCTTCCCAGCCTCTTCCTTCTGCTTATTGCTGGGCTGTTTGAAATTTATTGCCTCACTTGGGTTTGTCTTTGCTAAATTTCAAGTTTATCTGCAGAAGTAATTTGTCCTGGCTGCCCCATCATTTGCCTTTCTTCTTCCCTGTGTAYAATAATRATAATGRTGATGATGATGATGGTGCAAAARAACATTATTAGACACTTTTAGAGCACTGAACAGATTGTATTCAACTAAAGAGGTAGTTAAGAGAKGTGGATGAATTATCAAATGTGAAAATTTAAAGGTAACCTTTAGGTCATCTATTTCCATCCCCTTGCTGTTAWCCATTACTTATTTGGTAATATCCTGTCCAGTGTGAAATCTTGCGAGTAGACATTTCTTTTCCTTTCATCAAAATGTCCTAATATTTATTTAGAACAGGTTGTAGGCTGTGCAGCAAGCCTTAAACCTGATGGAAACCCCAAAGGCAAGGGGAGGATGTTTGAGTGGGTGGTGCTGCAGGTTGCTTCATCTTCCAGCTACTTCATATAACTCAGGGAATGCCATAAACTTCGATTTAATCCACGCTGCGTGGCTTTGCTGTTCTCCCTGTGAACTGTCTCCTTCTTACTTCTCTCTCCCCCTCATGATGATTTGAGATTGGCTGTGTCTAGAAGAGGTTTTGAGAAATACGTRTTTCAAAGCACATCAGTTGTGTAAGCTGGGTGTAAACTAAAGATCTGTGGGTTTGATCTGCAGTAAAAYCTCCTCGAGCTTGTGGTGTCTCTTTGACAGATGGGGAGGGGGGTTGTTTGTAATCTTTTCTGTCTTGGTACTGCAGGCTTAAGCTGCAGCTGCAGACTCAGTCGAGATTGGGTCCTTTTTGAAGATTCACTGATGTCAGTAGGAATGAAATGTGGCAGAGGCTGCTCCTGGGGCTGCCCATTAAACACGGGTGGGACCCACAAGGCATCAGCCCAAGGAGCAGTCCCTGCTGCTCTGTTCCATTCATCCTGGAGCTCCCCATCACCAGCAGGATGCAGCAGGGCCGGACTCCTTGTGCAGRAGGCTCCTGAGATAAAATAGAAATGTTCCCAGCCATCCTAGGAGCTGTTTTATGGATTTGTTAGTGTGAGGATGGGCAGAACAATGGGATAGCCATGATAAATACCCGAGTTACTAATCGCAGAGCAGAGGCACTGCTGACTGGGAATGCAGTAAGTGCTTGTGTCACTTAGCTCATTTTACCTCTCTGGTGGGTAATAACTGGSTATAATATATGGATGCAGTTCAGTACCTGTGCCACTGTGGTTTTTAGTTTTATTTCTATGTTTTTATGAGAATTCCCTCGACATCTGTGTGGAACATCACCRCTTGGCCAGTTTGTCAAGAATCAATTATTTCCACAGAATCAYRGAATAGTCTGAGTTGAAAGGACCCAGAAGGATCATCAAGTCCAGCTYTTGAGTGARTGGYCCATATGGGGACCAAAYACAACTCTGGCAGTATTGGMACCATGCTCTGACCAACTCAGATAATCCCTGGGGCTTTTTATTGTGCTTTAAGCATTTAAGAAGGAACCATCTGCCTACAGCGCTTCTCAGAATGAGCCTTGTGAATGGTGATAGYGAAATTTGAGGAGGTTTGAATTCTTTATTTTGGTTAGTTTTGAATATTGACTCTGCTACTGGCTGTGACATAAATGGAAGCTACAGTCTGATTCTTTGCCTACATTAATATGGGCAAGTGATCTCCAAATAAGAGACTATCTTCTTGAGCAGTTTCATTTCATGATTGCAGAGTTTTTATTTCTAAGAGAGTTGTTGACTAAAATCTCAAAAACATGAAAGAAGGACTTCCATGTTCAAAAAATATATAGTTAGTRCTCTCTGTTCCTTGCAGTTCAACCTCTGGGTGCCTCCTCAACATTAATTCATCTGAGTTTTCCACATTAACTTTTTTAATGAAGGGTGCATTGCATTAAGCTTTCCAGASAATGTTCTTCTGCAGTTGCACATAGTGTTGACAGATCCTGGTCACTGAAAACACTGCTTTCAAAATAAATAAATAAGCAAATTAATCTTTATGGAAATGTCTTCAGGTGAGATCTGGCAAATACATGGATGGGGCTCTTGGATACAAACCACTGCTGACAGCAGAGCATTGTTCTGTCAGACAGAAAGAATGGGAGGGTCATGAGACTTACTTGTGAGCTAATTATTGTTCATTATCATGTTGAATTACCAAAGTGTCAGATATATTAGAAAGACTCTGTGATGTTGCCTTTGGCATTTTTCCTTAACTGTTCCTCAGAACAGTGAAGGAAATAGCCATTTGGATAATATTGGGATGGACACGATTTTTACAGGTAATAAAAAGTGTTGTGCAGATCACCAGATAGGCAGAATGAGACAGTGTTGAGAATRCATTAAATCACTGTGAGTTTAGTGATAATTAAATGTATTAGAATAAGATGTACTGCAGTTAGGAAGGTGTTTTCTTTTCTCATGTTTGTCACATCTCTGATACTTTTTCTTACTTGTTGGTCTCCAGGTGTCGTGCAGTGTTTGTAACCTTGATCAGATTTGTCTGGAGCTTGAGTTTGTGCTTTTAATTTAGTCCTCTGCACCTTTTGAGTGCTGCACTGTCTTTATTACTCTCCCTCTGTGATTCTAACAGAACATATTAACATTGATTGAAGTCTCCAGCAGCTTGTTCTGTGTGCTTCACAGGCATTTAGTCCTGTATTCRCTTTCAACGTGACAATTAAAATCACTTTAGTTCATGTCACTGGAATTAATTGCAGGCATTGCAGGTGACTGGGAATTCGGCTGGCTTGGTAGGTTTCATGTCATCATACTTGTGGCCTAAAATGTGAGTAAAGAGGAACAAAGAATCTCCATGAAGTGATTTGAAGGTTTCTGAGTGTAAAAATCTAAGCAGATTATGTATTCCTTATAATGTGAAATGCACTTTGAAGTATAAACTGTCCAGGGAAATATTTAGCAGAAACACATTTTTTTTTGGCTCACCTCTTAAATATCTACTCAAAATACATATGTAAAGTAACAGGGGTTTAATAGTTGATTGATAAATTGATTTTCCAGCTGCTGACTGCATAAAGAAAAATGTTGACTTTGATATTATGGTATATAACTCAGGATCCACAGGAGCCCACAGTTAACTTAGCAGCTGTCAGAGAGGGAAGGGGGATTTCTTTTGATGCCATAGGGATGTAGTAGTCTTCAGCAAAGACTGCATTTTATAGCAATACTTTTTGTTTAGTAATTGGATATGACAGAGGAACAGAGAAATCTGTTAACTGTAATATTTTGACTACTGGTGATGATTTAATACAACTCTTWAAAAAAATGAAATAAATATATGAAAGAGGGGATCCTTTTTACTCCTTTTATTTTCATGTCTGTGCTAAAATTTTAGGGAGCTTTTYAATTCATTCATTCAGTTGACTTTTTGGGTCTGACTTTGCTGTTTTTCTTAACATTGGACACATGCTAGGAAGTGTTTGAGGTTTCTGTTCCCACCTGTCAGTAGGAATCAGATGACGTGCAGAAAGATTAACATTGCTTTTGAAACTCATTGGCTACAATTTGGGAAGAAACCAAGTGGAAAGCTCTGAATATTTGCAAGCACATACTYCTGAGAAGACATTTTTAAGATCAGGACTTTTGCAAAGATGGAGCTTACTGTTCTTTTATAAAAGCTGTTTTYCACACACATTTTACGTTTTTGTTTTTTAATTTCCCTCTACCACTATTTACTAATTATCTGTCTTCCTCTGATTGTGTTCTCACATTCTCATTTATATTGATCTTTACATCAAAGGGCCTCTCAAAGTAAATATTTGGCAATGTGTTAATTAAAAAAAAAAAAAGGGCCTCTCAAAGTAAATATTTGGCAATGTGTTAATTAAAAAAAAAAAAAAAAAAAAAAAAAAAANAAAAGCACACACAAAAATCTCAAAAAAGCATACAAGGAAAACTAAACCAAAGAGCCCCAAAGAAAAGTAAAATACTATCCCCCAACAGCATCAAAAACAAGTTTTACAAATTTTCATATACCATTGGGTATTTTTCATTTTTGCATCTATGTTTTTGACTACTGAATTACTTCCCTTCTTTATCTAAGCTGGACAATGCATATTCTGGGAGGTGTCTAGATCCACTTTGCACCTTATCTTACCCCCTTTTGCAGCTGTCAGCACCTTCCTGGGCACAGCCAAGGGGTTGCAACCTGTATTTACCCCCTCCTGAAGAGAAGCACACTTAAAACATTACCATAATGGATGACTCCATCATTCTYTTTGTGCTCCCCCAATAAACTTAATCATGATTCTTACAGAAATTGTGTTGGAGGTGAGTTTAGACCAATGGCCATCATTAAGAATAATACTTTGTGTGCTTCCACCTTGYCTGGTTTTCATTTGCATCTCTCCTATATCATATACATATAGTCGTAAAAAATATTTAGGATGGGCAGCATCTTTTGAGTGAACTCCTGTGCAGGACTGGGGTTTTTTTTTTTGGTTTTTTTTTGGCAGCATCTGTTGCTGTTTCAGTYTTCATATCTAATTTCTACTCATTAACTGCTGTTTCTGTCTCACCTTATTTTGAGATGACTGAAGAAATAATATTTCTTGTAACACAGTGGACTTATCACAATGCTTCATTTTTGCAATGCCAGTCTGCAACTGGCACCAATTTTTGGTTTTGTTTAGGTTCTTTGTCTCTTAAATTTAGTATTCATTGATGGAAAATGCATGTACTCCAGTATCTGTATTYATATTGATTGTCATTTTTCATTTTGATGTGGTACATAATTTATTTTGCTAGCTCATAATGCTAAGATTCTGAACAAAGGATTTCAGCGACAGTGTTGAAATTTAAGATGGTAAAAAGTTTTGACATAAAATTCAGGAGAAAGTTTGRCAAAGGATTGGAAAGTTCTGAAGAATGATCAGGGATGACATTTTTTTGGTTAGGGAATTTTAGTGTTCTAGAATATTTTGCTTTTGCTACTTGTTAGATTCAGATATTGCACTTAAGATTATTACTGAGTAAGGTAATAAAAAAATCTTCCAAGTAAACTTTAAAATAAGAGAATTGTTAAAAAGTCCCAATCTTCAAGAAAACTGTTTCAAAAGCTTTATAGACATGGAATTAGAGCTGCCAAGATGAGGTGGGGAAGAGAAGAAGCCTTCAAAGCCTTTTGTTTTTCATAATTCCATTATCCCTAAAAAATCCTTAGAGATGCTTAGAGAACTTCAATGTCTGTTGACTTATTGATTTAGAGTTATAATTTGTAGCTAGTTTTGACTGAAAGGATCCACAAAATGTTAAGGAAAAATAATGTTTTTATTTTTTTTTTTTCTCCTAAACAGATGGGAGGATAGTTTTGTTCATGTAAGTACTCTGTTGTAGCAAAAAGAATGCTGGATAGGTGATGTTACATGCTTTGCTCTTCTCATTTTTTCTCCCAATTTTCAGCAGGATACAAAAAGTAAGTTTCCATCAAAGCTTTCCCAGAATCAGAAGCTTTAGGGTTTTTTTTAGGGTTATATATATTTTTTTTTTGGTAGAATTTTCTTTTCTTTGCAGAGTGACATCATGCTTCCTCATACAGAAAAGTGACAAAAGAGACTTAAATTGTTTTGACAAACACATGGAATATTTTACCTTTTAAAAATCAAGGTAGGAAAAATTGCTTTCATTGTGAGCATTTTTTTAACTTCAATGACTCTAACCACCTGAAATTACAGTGTTGGAGGTATTTGAAAAATATATCCTGATATTGCAGTTATACTGTTTGAGGGTTTTTAATTTCCTTCCTAAGAAAACCTTAAGTTCATCTATTTAATGATTTTGAGTGGAAKACTAGAGCCTCTCTTTTCATCCTTTTGCAAATCCAGTGGCAAGGAATATTTAGTTTCCTAAAATTCTTCCAAAACACTTAGGAAATAATTTTCTAGCAGGTTCCCTACTCTTTGAGCTGTATTACTTGAAATAGTTTATTTTATACCAGYTGACAATTTGATGTCCAATTTTGTGGCCTCAGAGCCAAAACTGTCTACTAAGCAAAGGCCATGTTTTCAAAGTGTTCTGTCCAAAAAAAAAAAAAAAACCCAAACAACTTAAAACAAAACCAAACAAACACAGCTTGCCTCTGTGGAAAGTCTTTATCAGCAGCTGAAAAAATAAGGAACAAAAGGATGACTTTTTTTCCTGAACTATGAGGACAAATATATATATACATTTTTGGAAATTGAGGACAAATGTACATATACTTTAGCAAGAAATTGGTGGGGTGACAACACCAAATACAACAGAAGGATGYAAATCTGCTGCTTTTCAAGAAATAGTAGAGAAAACTCAGCAGTATCCCCCTATTTGTTCCGGTTTTTTTGGTGGGTTTTATTTCCTTTTTAATTTCTATGGGGGGTGTGCGTGTTAAATGATCTTGATGGCAGAGTGTGTATTAAGATTCTCCTGCTGCCTGTCCATTCTGTGTGACAAAAAACCCTCCAGGAAAAACATGTTGAATGCTCTTGAAAGGGGGCAGTGAGGATCCTGAAAGGGTAATGGGGGGGTTGGTGCAGCTCCTTGGCGTGTTGGGAACTGCCATGCAATTCCATGGAGCTGTGCAGGCAAGGATGTGTTTGACACTTGCTATGGGGTGGGCRCTTCATCTTTAAAGTTATGGGGAACCCTTCACTCCTGATAATTCCATTAAAATATAGGATATATTCTATGCTGTAAAATAAAGGCCTGTACCTTAAACAACATTTGATGAGAATAGAAAGTTGAATATCGGGTGGTTTTATTCTGTGTACACATTTTGAGGAAATACCTGAGCTTAAAACTTAAGGGCAGTTTATGATGCCAGTCTTAGCTTTTAGAAGTTGTTATGATAMATGCACACAGGAATTACGTTTGGAAGCATCCCTCTCTTGCCAAAATCAGATTGTTTACTACAAAGCAGGAAACAAACTTCATGTTCGGAACATCAAAAAGCACACAGAGGAAATCTTTCATGGCTGTCATTAGTCATACTTAGTTTTCAATATTATGAAAGCTGTTTTATGTTTTATATAGGTCTCCTGCTGAAGATGACTTTATTTCATCAGCCAATTTCTGYTTTTTTGCCCTTCCCTAGAGGTCTTACATTAGAGGAAGTCTGTTGATCATCACCAGATTATATTCATGTGCTTTCCATCTTCAGGATAGCTCCTCTGTTCTTCTGTGTGTTGATTCATAATAAGTA
>NW_026623654.1:360186-367878 GCF_030028575.1 Malurus melanocephalus | reverse complement strand
TTTTTTTTAGTGGTTTTTTTTTCCTCAGAAACTAATTTTTGCTCATTGTAGCAACTCTGTGTTCTGGAGAATATTGGATTCCTGGTGTTTTACTGCATGTTTGAGGAAAAGATAATTTCTTTACCTCTTCCAGTGAATACAAATATTGTTTTCTGTTATCAGAGAAATAAATGTTTTTGTTTGTTTTCTTTTTTTTTCTGTTGTCAGAAATAAACTATTAAAATATGACCAGAAMTATAGCATCTTATTAATCCTCATCCATTGTATTTGATATCCATTGATCAACTCCATATTTCATTATTTTTTGTGGATAGGTTGTTGGGTTGAAGTTGCTTCATATCTTCTGTTTGTCCTTTCTGAGAATTTTGAGAACATTTCCAGATTTTTTTTTTTTTTTTTTCTTTTGTATTTTTGGTTATTTTGGTTTCTCTCATATGTTACAACACTTGTATTGGTAAGGCTAACTATATAACATGTTTGAGAGACAAAATCATAGAAAACAACATTTGCATTGYTTGATACTTCCTGAGAAAGTAGGTGTGCTGTTCCATTATTGTTCCTTTGTAGGAGTTTTGCTTTATTGCTTTTACATTCTTCTGTTTCTCAAAGGATTCCATATGGCATCAAGACAGTGGCCATATATGAGCACGTGTTTAACTGAATTGTATTCTGGCTGATGTTATGGATTTGGATTTTTGCAATATAACAATAGTTATGCATGCATCAATAAATCAGTCTGAAAAAAAAAACAAACTGGAAATGAGTGGTTTACCCGTTATATAAGAAGAAAACTTTGAATTTTTTAAGCAATTTTCATCTGCTCTTGTGGAAGGGTAACAGATGCATTATGCATGATGCTCTCATTCGAATGCAGATTTCTTTYTGTCTTGCGTTCACACCTTGATCTCCCAAGCACCAAAACCTCTCAGGCCTCATTTCATTTCACTTAACTCGCCTTCATTTGGCATCATAGCTCTGGTTAATAGCAGTGACAGGGTAGATTCTGTGATGTGAACCTTCCTGTTTTGTGTGCCTGAACAGGTTGAATGTGGCAGAGGAGGAGTGGAGGGGTTGACTTGGGATTGTTTTGTTCAAAAGATGCCRTGAAGTTTTTCCTGGTTCTTCCCTCTGTAGAAACTCTCTGCACAGTTCCCTCACTGCTCTGGACGGTTATAGACAGCAATAAACCCCACCCTGAACTTTATTAATCAGACTGTGGAGGAGATAAAAGTTAAAAAGAGAGAGAATGCTCTCAGCGACAAGCTGTAGTCAGGGTTGAACAGGCTTCTCCAACCTCAGAAAGCATTGGTCAGACTTCGACTGTTTCATATCTCTCTAAATTTTCTTTCAGTGAAATCTGGGCAGGTGGAAGAACAGAATTTCCATGCCAAGCATTTGTGATTTACTACTAAAACTTTTTGAGTTTTTGCAACTCTCTGACTTTGGTTATTCTTTTAACCATGAGCATTCATGAATCTTGGGTGCTCCCTTCCCCTTATGGGTGTGACATGACAGGAAGTTAATTTTGCYTTTGCTTAAGATTGTGTCTTGGATGACTATGTTTAATTATAAAATCATTAAAGTTGGAAAAGACCTCCAAAATCAAGTCCAACAATTAATCCAGTCCCCACCATGTGTGCCAGTGAACCATATGAGTGCCACATTTGCACACAATGATTCCACCTCTTACCTGGGCACGTGTTCCAATGCCTCTGACCACCCTTTCTGTGAAAAAWWTTTTCCTAATATGTTGAGGTAAGGACTATAAGGACTTAGATGTATTAGCTGTGTGTAGGAAAGTGGAGTGCCAGCCTGACAGCTGTTATTATATCCTGCCAGTAGGTACTTGAATTATTATTCTATTGAATTCTATGTGTTTTACATAAAATATAAAAAGTGGTAGCACTTTCAGTTTGGCGGGTTTTTTTGCTGTTTTATGTTTGATTTTTTTTATTTTTTTTTTTACCCAAAGCCTGTGTTTTTGTGTAAAAAAATCCCTTTAATTTGTATTTTCTCCACTTGTACTTAAAAATGAGAAACTGCAATGAGGCACCGCAGGATCTGAGCTAGGGTGTGATAATTTACACGTATGTTAAGCACAGTCATTAGTACAGTGCCTAGCAACACAGCAGGCATGAATTATTACACAATATCGTGTTTGCTTATTGCCTAAGTGGAAGGCGAAGCAGTTCTAAACTGATTGCATGTTGYTGAGCTCAGTTGCAATAGTCAATTTCCCCCCAGTTTCCCCTGCGTTTTGCAGGAAAACACTGTGATAGTGTTATGAATCAATTACGAAGCGCTCATTAGGAGGAAATGCATATTGAATATATTAATCACTTCCATAATAAATTATGTAACCGCACAGTAAAAGCACACGTAAATAGCTTATCATAGTCTGAGATTTTTTTTTTTTTTTCCCCGTTATTGCTTAATTAAATCCATAAATAGGAGAGCAAGGTGTTGAGGAAATGCTTTGTAGGAGCTCAAGCATGACAGAAGGACACAAAGCTGGGAGGAGCAGCTGATACACCAGAGAGCTCTGCAGCTCTTCACAAGGACTTTGGTGGGTKGGAAACATGGGCAGAGAACTGTYTGAAACTCAGCAAAGGAAAATGSTGCAGGGTSCTGCACCTGGGGAAGAACAGCCCCATGCACCAGGACAGGCTGCTGGRAAGTAGAGGAACAGAAACTGGTGCTCAGGAAGTTCCACCWGAACRTGAGGAAGAATTTCTTCYCTGTGCAGTGACCGAGCACTGGGACACTTTGCYTRGAAAGGGTGTGGAGTYTCCCCCACTGGMGATAYTCCAGAACTGTCTGGACACAACCCTGTGCCGTGTGCTCTGRGATGTCCCTGCTTGAGCARGGAGGTTGGACTCAATRRTYCCTTCTAAACTGACCCATTCCRTGATTCTGTGRAAARCAKGGGRCTRAAAAATCACATCARCCTGRGAGCCAGAAGCTGCAGATTGAAAGAGGTGCCACAGGGACCAAGAAGCTCAAATCTATCCATGGTCACCTCTAAAGGCCCCCCAAGGGGACAATGGACAAACTGAGGGGATGGATATTGAGTGTTCTTCACTGGCATGTGGATGTGTAGGCTGTTAGGGTTTGTGCTGTGCCATGTCCAGTAAAGAACTGTGATTCAGAGTCTGCCTGTGCCACTGCTCCACCTCACACTACAAATAGAGTCAGAACATTCTGTTCTTCTTCAACCTGGACATTCATTTTTACATATTCTGAAACATGATCTCGTTAATAAATGAAAGTATTTTTCAGTATTGTCAAGTATGTGTTAAAAAATAACCTTCTACTTGTATTTTTTATATAAGTGGCTGAAAAATTTTAGAAACTATTTAGAAAAAATATAAAAAGTTATTCCCTAACAATGCTTTATGTTTAAGAAAGCATGWATTTAATTAAATTGTTTAGTATGTTTGAGCATTAGGGACTTGGAGAAATAAAGRTAATAGYTTTCTCATTTAAAAATACACAGAARAAAGAAAATCTGTAAATGATATTTAGCGAAAAGTCATCTAATTGACAGAGAATGTGGGGAAGCAATTGCTTGGGAAATGTCATACATCTTGGCACTAACACACCCTTATACTTTAATGTATATAGTATCAAAACACTAATTTCACAGCTTGATGTCCATGACATTTCAAAGTCCTTGAATAAATTTCTTGAATATTTAAAACCAGTAACACATGCTTATCACATTTTTCATATTCTTCTTGGTATTCCTCCCTCTCAGAATAAAGGGAAAATGAATTATTTCTTCAGTTGAGCAGTTTTTGTGTTGTCTCTGACAGTAAGGCTGATAATAAGTCGTACAAATTACACGGAAATATAAAATATGTCTTGCAAAGTGCATRATTTAATGCACATCTCATTTTGGGATAGGTAGGCATGTATCAGGCTGTGGACAACTCACTGAATCCAGTAAGATAACTTGAATCTGCAATTCATTAATGCAAATAAAGCTTTGGGAAACTTGAATATCTTCAAATTGAAACAAAAAGAAAGAGCAGCCTGGAACACGTAGCATTCAGTGTGTGTCTGTAAGTGTCTCCTCATTAAACAGAGAATATTATCTGCTGGTGTGTCTCGGTTGTGCTGGGCTCTGTGGGTTTGTGGGTTCCTGGAGCAGAGACATTCAGTCGTGCTGTAGGGTGGCTCTGGTGGCACGCTGCAGCTGTGACCCACTGTCATCATGATGGTGTTGCCTTGAAAGGCCAGTTTTTAATAATGMCACAGACACGGTTAAGGGGATAAAAAGGGTTTTACCTCGGTATTTGGGATCCCAGGTGCACAACTTGATGGCAGAATGCACACCCGTGTACAGCACGGGTACAAGTTTTTATAGGTTTCAGTAATTGGCATATCTATCTAGGATTCCCCAATAAGAAACTTCACAAATGCAGTAATGTCCCCCTATTCTAATGAGTCCCCCCCTGGCTGAGGCCAGAGCCCAGTTTACACAAGATGTTCTGGACAGAAGGCTTCACCCAAGGCTGAGCTCGGGTTTAAGATAGCACAGGGCACACGGACTCCTTCCTCAGGATGTTTGGTCTCTCTGCCCAGCAGAACTCTTAAACTAAGCTGAAATATCAAGCTCCAGGAATTACAAACATGTGGGCTAAGGGGTACAGGCGGATGCATAGAGGGTACAGAAAGCGTAAAAAGGAAAAGCAAAAATCATCAGGCATCAATGGAGCCCAAGACAAAGTCCAGACTGACYYTGGTGCTGTCCCCTTTGAGTTTGTGCTGCCAACCTGCAGCTGGAGGTGGCTGGGTTCTCTTTGTCCCTCCAGAAAACACAGGTGCCATAAAACAGGGTGGGATTTGTCTGGATCCTTCCAGAGCTACAGAAACAAACTGCTGGGGAGAGCCCAGAATCTTTCAATGGCCCTTCATGAGATTTTCTGGTGGCAGCAGCTTTGGCCACMCTTTGGTCCCAGAGCAGGAATAGCAAGTTGTGAATGTTTCCCCAGATTGGATGGTGGTTCTTTGAAGGGTTTGGCTTAATTTAGTAGAAGCTGGATGGACCACAGGTTTTGAGCACAACTAAAAAGTTTATTGCCTGACATGAAGTAATTTCTGTATATGGAAGTGGTTTTAGATTTGTAGCAGGTATGCCAGAGGCTGTTGAAGTCTGTGGTACAGAGGTTTCAAGCCATGCTTGATTCAGGGTTTATTAAAAAGGCTTATATTAAATATTTAAAATAATGAATAGCACATCATTGTTGGGAGCCTTTTTTAAATGTGCATTTAAAGTATATTTTTAAATCAAAATTTTAACATAAAGTAGTGGATGGTTAAAGGCACCTTTTCTCACAGCATTGCTTAAGGTAGAGAAACAAACTTCTGAGAGTGCCTATGGACATATAAAAGTATTATGTTCACTCATTTTTAATGATTGACATGACATTTCTTTAAAATTGCTGGACATAAGGATCTCTGTTGAAAWTCAGTGGCTTATGTAGGGTGTCATACATATGAAACTGCAATACATCACATTTAAAGCTTTCAGCAATAAGTACAACTCTGAGAACAGAGGAACAGAGATCTGCTGCCTAGAGCCTCTTTATGTGCAGAACATTGCATTTGAGAGGTTGTTACAATTATCCACCATTGTGCCATTTGCAGTATTTACTCATGTGCATCATTTCTATGTGCTTTTTTCTTGTCAATTAATGCTTTTCAGGAGGCCTGTCCTTGAAAATACAGATGGCTTATGAATCCTTCAGGGTCTTACAGGAACCTTCTGCTCCTGGTTCTTATAGTTTTGTCCCTCCCATGACTGACAATTGGATGCAATCATGCTGAAAATGCTTAATGTGTGAGGATTCACAGAACTTTTTTTCAACTCTCCACTTTCCCAGTGAGCACTCGTACATCAGAGCCACAGACCATGTGTGAATGCCCCAAAATACATTTATGTATCAAGAAATTATATTTTCCACTACTTTAGGAAAAAAGAAAAGTTCTTCTGAATGCCAAACTCTATATGTATCAGGGAGGTAAAAAAGTCAATATTCAGAGAATAAGTTCTTAGAAATGCATTTCTTAATATGGTACAAATCCTGTAGCTACTMGGGCAGTAACATAAATAAACATGATGTTGTCTTCTTTGAAAATTGCATAAATGCAGCAGAATTTTAGATATATGTAGTTTTAAAATAATTTCAGTTTTTGATAGGGGAGGTGCAATGGGATTCCCTTAAAAAACAACAAGTGGATAATAGGACACAAAAAAGCATGTGTGTACTTTCCTTTGTTTTATTCCAAGCAGCCATGCATTATTCAAGGTGAAATCCTACTCTTTTCATTTAGAAAACAAAAAGCRCAGCTAATACTCTTTCTTTTTATTTTGCAAATGAGAGAATATAATTTCAACATGTTTAATTGATGCTGCTTTATAAACCAAATGACCTACATATGCCAGTAATTTGGTTTTGTTCTTTAAAAATCTTGCTAAGGAACCACTGTGAATAAATGAGGGGGAACAAACAACGTTTTTAGGCCTGCCTACAAAAAMCAAAACCCCACATCCAAGAAAAGCAATATACATGGTCCTTGCTGGAATTGTTCATCTGGATTGCCAGGAAAGGGAATCCATTTTCTAGGAGTGGTTGTGGCAAAAGGTGGTCTCTCCTTCTGTGATGATGTGAGCAGATAATACAAATGATAAACTCCCAGGTTCTGGAAAATCAAATTGAATTGTTTTCAAGCATAATTTTAAGTTGTTTCAGATATTTTTCTACATTGGCAAAAACTTTTGTCAGTAAATGGCTAAATATATTGATTTTTAAAAAATATTTTACTTTGCTTGCAAATGAGATGTTTCAAATTATTCTTTTTATTATTTAAATGGAATTTATTTTCATATTTGGGTTGATGCTTTATGTTGTCAGAGGATGTCTTTGAGAAAGGAATTGAAGTGTTACATTCAGAGATGCTGCTGCTGAGACACCCTGGTTTGAATTTGAATCCTGCCCCCAAACCGTGTCTAAGCTAAGCAAAGTCAAGAAAAGTTGACTTAGCATGTCCATGAAAATGCTAGATTATGTAAGTGTGCAGGAACCACTGCTTGAAATGCAAACAAATGCCTGGTGTAAAATTGACTGCACAGGAGTGAGTCAATAACCTTGAGAGTGRAACTTGTAAACTTGGATGGAAGTAAAAAAGAGCTAAGAGGAGTCATAGGGTGATGGGGATGAGTGCTGTGAGGGTGTCCTGCTGCCAAAGGTGTATTGCAGACAAATATCCTGACATCAGCCATATATCCTGCATATTTTACTCTCAGAAACTGCTTTTGGGCAGCCCCTTAAGAGACATTTGAAATGGGAATGGGACAGGCCAAGATGCAGAATATTCAAAGTGACAATTATTAAGTCTGGAGGAGGTAGGTGAATGGAAGGAAATATGGAGGTAGGAAATATGGAGGTAGGTGAATGCCCTAATTAGCAAGAGTTGCATAAACATAAGATACTGTTTTATGAACACTAGGAAATGAACCATGTATCTTATTATCTAATAATGTCCCATTTTTTATTGAATGCTAAATGTGTAGAGATAACATTTAGTGAAAAAGTAGAATGTCATTGGTAGGGTTTGAGCTAACATCATTATTGCACTCAGGGCTGTGCAGGACACAATCCCAGGTAATAGCTGTTCCTTTTCAGA
>NW_026623654.1:339776-359590 GCF_030028575.1 Malurus melanocephalus | reverse complement strand
AGCACAATAATATAAATTCATCTACAAATAAGTGTTTATTTATTTCATAATAATACTTCATAAGAAATATCCTCTCTCACTAAATATCAGGRTAGCTCTCAGCTCTGGGAACTTGAGCAAAAAATAAAACCACTGAGRAAAAGCCCTTGAGCTCAATTATCTTACAGGATAAAAATCTTGAGCTGATTCTTTTTGTAAGCTCAAAGAATAGAATGACACATTGGTAAACAGCCATTGAAATAACAAAATAATTTTTTTTTTTCTTTATTCAGACTGCCAGGTCAGTATTCACTTCCCCAGGAAACAAAGTAAAGGGTCTCTGAGTTGCCTGAATTTGCTTAGGGAAATTATGGCATTTAGGAAGCCACGTGGATGGTAAGAGTGGTACCTTGATTTTGCTGGAATTGGTAGGAAAAGTTTGAGCACATGGGATTCAACATAAARGTTTTCTATGGATTCCTATTCAAAACCTCCTGCACTGAATTAAGTAGAAAGCAGAAGAGAACAGGAAGCATGCTTAAAAGAAGAAAAAAAAAAAAGAAAAAAAGAAAAAAAAAGAAAAAGTTATCTAGGCAGTAACAGGAAATTTGTGAGGAGCAATTAAGGACATTTATGAGAACAAATGTCTAAACCTAATTTTTGGGATTTCCTTCATTTTGTTGCACTAAAGAGTGGTGGCGAATATTTGTCTAGATCAAGGATATCCCAGATAATTATCTCATGTTAATTCTGCAAACAAAATGTAACATCTCATTAATTCTTACTGTGCCTGATGGTTTGGAYTCTGTCGGGTTTAGATACAGATCAAATCGTTACTTTGATTGTATCTGTTCTCTTCTTTTTTCCTACAGATGCATACTAAAAAAGATTAATTAACAAAAGCAACAGGAGGGCAAGGGAAACACCAGAGCAAGGAATTTTGATGATATTTCCCTGATTTTTTCAAGGRTAGTTTTTGACTGCAACAGTGTTTGACTGTGCAGTAAATAATAASTGAGTAAAGTGTTATATTTGTCATGGTCTTTATTATTATGCAAGAGCAGCTATAAAAATATTATCTGCTGAAACATCTCTTCTGTGAGAACAGTATAGAAAACCTGTGATTTATCTGCAAGGACATGGTATGTGTTTAAAATTGTACACAAGTGTGTGTATATTAACTTAAAAGTACTACAGAGGCCAATTATTTTTAAATCTTGATTTCAAGGTCAATATAATTTGTTACTTCTCAGAATAGTGGAGGAAAAGAAAGATGAAAAAGGAAATGAAAGATTGTATAGGCTTTTATCTTAGCTGTAATTTCAGGAAGTACTCATGTAGAGTGTAAAACAAAAAAAACCCCACAAAAAATGGCAAAAAAAAAAAAAGGCAAAAAAGCAGAATGCATTCCAAAAAGGAGTTGTGTCACGAGTTGTAAGTGGAATCAAAGTATAAGAGAGAAGAAAAAATAAATAAATTTTTGATTCAGCTTGATTCACATTAAAAATTGATGAAGACTGCATAAATTGATTTTGTTAACTCCTTTTACTTTGATGTTTAATTCATGGTTTAAAAAATACAAAATGTCCAAGAAAGTTTCTTTAGAGGACCTGAAAATACTTTTTGAATGGTTTAYGTTTGGAGATTAGGTTTATTGTTATGATTAGAGGTATGAACAGCTGCCTAATTTAGAACTCAAGTACAAAGAAAATGAATRGGATAATCAGGAAAATCTGAAGTATCCTCTTTGCTTTTTACATTCCTCATTTAAAACCAAAATACACATTATAGAAAGCATCTATGCTGTAAATTGACCTATAACTGGTTTATCGTGTGTAATTGCTTGATTTAATTTGTTTCCATTTAAGAGTAAAAAATGTGAGAGTCTGTTGTGGATCAGAAAAACTTGACAGAACCTGGCACAAGACCATTGTGATTTTGAAAGCTGGATGTAACAGTGCTCATATACAGCCATTTTTTTGATTATTCTGCTGCAGATATTAGATTTATTTTTCTTTATGATGCACTTGGCTTAGTGCAAATAAAGTTATAACTGCTTCAGTAAACCTGTTTTTTTCTTTTGTACAAAGGGATGTACAAAGTGATGAAATCAGACTTGGTCCCAAATCAGTGGTTATAATATTCTGGCTGTCAAACAACAGACAGAAAAAGTGACCAGGTCACTTTAATGTTTTTTTCCAGACAATACACCTTCATTTAGTATGGGGTTTTTTTTACATAGCATTAAAAAATGAGAGACAAATGAGTGGCTGTAAAGAAAATAATGTAGGAGGGAGGGGAATAAGTGGGCAGCAAATGCAGGTGCTGCCTTGCTGTGAGTGCTTAGTTGGTGTTGTCACACACTCAGAGCTCTCTGAGGTGCTTTGCTGTATGTTTATCTCCACTTATGGAATTCCTCATTTGACCATCAGCCCTGCTGGTTCTGGAATCTCAGGGGAAGGATAAGGAAAAAAAAGGCTGGAGATTCAATATGCTGCATTTGGAGCCTCATACTAAAACTCATCTCCAGCAAGATTTTGGTGAGATTTTACTCATWGAGTCTGACATTAGGTTTGGGGTTTCTTTTCATCTGGGAGGATGTAACCCTTGTAACAGCCTTGTTATGGCTTTTTGAAGAATTGTGCAACAAATTGCTTGGCATGTGTGGAAATACTGATTTACCTTTTTTTTTTTTTTTTCCTTTTTGGCATTGTATATTAAAGTCAGTCATCAGATAAATACACTATTAATGACTACTGAAACAACCTAAGGTTCTTTTTGGTTTCCTACTACAAGCAGTATCATTAGAGATCAGGAGGTAGTACCGTGCAATAAGAAAATTGTAAGCAAACCTTTGTGGTGAGGATGCACATTATTAAAATGGGAAGGAAATTTAAGAGGACCCAAAGCACTTCTGCTAACCCAGAATTTGGCTGCAGCCCCCTCAGTCCCAGCCCTAGAAGGGGCCCCCCTTGGCAGTGCTCCAGAAACATCTGTGATTTGGGGAGGAGCAGCAGTTGGACTGCACAGATGGCACAGGTGGAAAATTACATGAGCAGAGTTTTGAGGACAAGAATTTGGACCTTGTGGGTTACTTTCACAGCTCAAGAGCACACAAGTAGCTGCTTCTGCYTCTTTTTTCAGTTCTGTGCCTCACAGCAACTCAATGAGAAGGGRAGTATGACCTCCATTTGAAATTTCCTTTTTATTACACAGGAATTATGCTGCCATTTAGGGATAGAAGTAGCCTTTCCTATCCACATGGACTCAGGCAATCATCATGTGCCCTATTTAAGAAAGTTTTTCTAATGSCTTAAGAGGTCCCAAAGAGCAGGCAGAAGGGATGGGAGGCCCCAGTCTTGCTTGTTATGCTTTAAAAGTAATATCTCCACTTTGAACCAGAAAGAGAGAAATTCAAACTGCATTTAATAGCTTTTCTGTAATTAGATGCTGATAGCAAYAGCTGAGAAAGTGCTGTATGTTTTCTGTGCATAGGGTTGCAGAAACCACTGCTGGTCTGTAGGATAAGAATGTGTTACAGCCTGAGCAGTCACAGCAGAGACTGTGAAAACACAGACACAAAACAATGAGAGTTACACCATGTATTGATCAGGATKAATGCAACCCAGAGACACAGGGTGAGAGGGTTATGAAACCAATATACAAGGTTTAATTGTGCTGATGAAGATATTACAGAGCTGCCCTGGAGGAGTGTATCTTGAAAAGGGGTGAAAAAAACAGGAATCCCTTATTGGAGGAAATTCTATACCTTCATTGATGATAAAGAGGGATGGACCCTTCCATTGAGCAACTTGCCAGTGACTGCTTGGAGTCACGAGTTCAATGTGGATGGCCCTTTATATCAGCTGCTGAAAACTGTTCATAACTGATAACAGAGATGGAATTATCTTTAGATTGTATTTGTGAACCCATAACAAAATAAAACAAACCAAAAAACAAAAACAACAACAAAAAAAAAACCACAAAAAAACTCCAAAACAAAACAAAAAAAAAAAAAAAACAAAAAAGCAACCCTAAAACCAAAACAAACAAAAAAAAAACCCTGCTGCTGCCATTTGTTGGAATAGGGTTGTCCTATATCCTGTAAAGTAATGACACATGCATAGGTATTATCTGCTCTCATTAAAAGCAGCAGTAATTTAGTGTCTGGCCTAAGGTTTTGCTGATTGTGTTAAATTGGTCTGGTATCCCACTGTTATAATCTGGATGCAACATCTCATCGAAATGTCTATTTATGTATCATCAAAAAGGTCCTTTGTGTATTAATTATTTTGCAGTTTCTTTTGTGAATGTCTTCTGTCTGAACAACCTGCCAGGAGTATACTTATGATGAATATCCATTTTCCCTGACTGAGMCTACTAGCAAAAATATCAAGGTTTTACTGTAATTACTTCTTTTTCAGATCTGTGTATAATCTTTTGATTGCATTTCTTATTTCATTTTGGCACAGATAATTAATACCATACCCTGTAACATGATTTCCTATAAAAACAGACTGTATGTGTTCTYCTTATTTAAGAGTGCAGTGTACCACAATAATTGAATTTAATAGACTGGAGGATTAAAAGGACTGCTATTTCTTGATTACAATGGAGTGTTGCTTTCAGAGTTTCAAGGTGCAAGCTGCTTGCCAGGAATTTGGGTTTTTTTCAGCCTGTAAGCCTAAATGGACCCTGGGGAATCTCAGCTTAAGCATCTGTGGTGGTGGCAGAGGTTGGCTGGATGTGAACTTGGCATCCTTTTCCCTTTTCCTCCTCATCCAATACTGGAAATGAGCTCTCAGCATGGGTGGGATTTCCAGTCCCTCATGGAAAGGATCTCCATTCTTGGCTCTCTCAAGGTGTTTTCCCAGCAGCCAGAGCTTTGTTGTGTTTTTCCTCTAAATCCAAACAACTCTTCATCTTTCCATTATGCATGCTTGGCCCATGAGCTATTATTGTTGAATTTCTCCAGGTTCTTTGCCTCTGATTCCTTCACCTTTGGGAATGACATTTGGTGGAATCTAGTCCACAAAGGGGCTGTCTTCATGAGTGGACTATTTCAAGTGTAAGATGAAATGCAGAATGTCTCAAGGTAAATGGTGAAGGGCAGAATAGTCATTTGTCTGGAAAAACAAACTCCTGTATAAATCTGTTAACTCTACTTGGCTTTTCAGTTAATTTCATTTCGGTTTTGACTTGACTTCCTTTGATTTCTCTTGATTTTCCMCATATTTTTTAATAATAAAAAAAATTTAATTTTCTTGTACTTTCTGTACTTGCTTTTTCCCATTTCTGTTACTAGAAAGAATCCCAATTCTGGTGTAACATCTGAAATTCAGACTGATTCTCAACCTGCCATCCACTGGTAAATTATTACATGCTGTCTGTATTCTCTCAGCTTGTATCTGATTTCATTTAATTATCTATTTTTAATGGATTGATAATAATGCAAAATAACTGTTTTGATAGCTAGATGATGATTACTTCTACAGTATCAGGCACAATACTGACAAAAACTCAGCCTTCAGAAAGCTATTAAAACAGAATCAGAGATTTGTCATACCATTGATTCAGATGTGGAACCAAAGAAAACAGAGTGAAAGGAACTGCAGAGTTGTGTCAGTGGCAAAAGTGGCAAACAAAATCCACAGTGTATTGAAACATTAAAAAGCTTTTTGGTTCACAGAATGCTCGTGGCTGTCTGCTATATTACATAACTTTAATCTSAGCTGCTTTAGAAAGCAAAAAGGCYCTTTTTTATGGCATTAACCTGTCTGCAGTACAGAGGCTGACATTTTGAAAAGTAAATGGTGAGTTTGAGTGTCTCAGAAGTGAGTTTAAGATGGCTTAAAGACTTTAAGAAGTTAAGCACCTGCCATTCWGAAAAGTAGCCCTTTTTGAGGCCACTAAACTGGAACATCCAAAATGATCATCCATTTCTGGAAATTTTGCTCATACAAAGCCTGCATGGCTTATTTGCAAGGTGTCCCCTGTTTTAAGTTGTTCACAGGCCAAGGAGGACAAGAAGTCTGCATGGAACAAACAAATGCTGGAAGGCAGCATGGCCCATAACGGGGTTTAAATGAGCTGCCTGATAGACCCAGAATTGCTACAAGCAGAGCAAAGAGTTTCCCTCACTTCCAGTTTAGTGTTTTCATCCAATGGGTGGTGATACAGCTCACAAAGAATTTGTTCATGGCCAGTCCTTTTTCAGGGATTTTGTTTCTGCATGTGGCCGGTTTCGTAAGGTTTTGGTTTGATGTATAAACATGTGCTTATCAGGGAGAATTGGGAACTTACTGGGCTAAGAATTGGGTTGTACTCAAATAAATGTTGGCCTCGGAGCAGGAGTAAAGGAAATCTCAAGTGCTTCTTTTTTTATGTTTGCAGAAATGGCAACTGAGGAGAAACCATAGCAAACAGTGAATAGGGGAGCACAGAAACTAAGTACAATATAGCAGGGAAGAGTCTTTTTAAAGGGAATTCATGCTTAGATCAAATAAGGTTTTTCATTTGTTGCAGCTGGTTAGGATTTCCAGAAGGCAGYAGATAYTTCCCTTTAATCAAAGGCTCTYATGGAAAGGAAGCTGTGATGGGAAGGAGGGAAGATCCTTGCAGATCTGGTAGTTGCTTAAAGAAGATGTCCCTGCTCATTCTTTGCTGAAGTATTAACTGTAATTAGGATAAAATAATATGTAAAATAGATAAATACGTAATGGATGTTGGTATAGCAATGGGGTATAGCGGTAAGAGATGCTGTTTGCTGCTTTTTGTAGAAATAAACTTGTGATTTTCTGAACTTATTTCAGTGACTGGCCAGAGATGAACCTTACAAAGTTAACAAACACTCAGCTGTGTCAGTCTAACCTACCACTGACCTCACAGTAAGATTCAAACCTCCCACACCTCTGTGCCACTCCTTCCCTGTTCACTCACAGAAACCAGGGAACCTGCCTGAGAATCCCTGACCTGTTAGTGAGATTCCCAACACAAAACCCTACAGAAACCTGAGACCAGCTGTCCTAATACCCTGGAAATGTGAATTCTTTGAGACGAAACTCTTCAAGGAATTTTGGCTCAGTCCATCTTTGCTGCTTTGCTGCTGTGGTAACTAAGTTAAGTGGCCAGAAAAATTTGCTCCATCATTTTGTAGCTATGAATTCCAAATAGGTCTGTTGTTTTGAACACCTTAAACATGAACAAACAGAGGGGGAAAACTTTCAGACATATAATGTATGCCCAAGAGATTATCCGAAAGGGAGATAAAAAAGAGAGCCATCAAATATGGCATTAGACATTCACATCAGAGCAAGGAGTGAATGGAAGAAAATTTGCTTCAGATAAGGTTAGAGGAAGGAAATAAACTTGAAATTTTGTAAACATGATTTTTTGAATTGGATATTATAGTCAGAGCGTTCTGAAATCTTTTCAGTTTGTTTATTTTGAAAATCCTTAATATACCTGTCTCTTAATTTGTAAGGTTGTTTTTGTTATTATATTTTGTTATATTTTAGTTTTGGCATTTTCTGATAGATGAAACCTCTGAGCTTTTTAAAGTCAAAAGCCAACTTGAGAAAGTTGTTTTTCTGTATCCCTGAACAACGTTTCTAAAAAATACAGCAAAAGTATTTACAGTTCCTGTAAGTAGAACTAGATAATTCTGGGTAGATATGCTATAGCCATTTGCTCTCTTACTGTGTTTACTTTACAGGATCAAGTATCAAAAGTCAGGTMCATACCTGGGTTTCTGACTTTGTGATGATATATTTAGAAATAAGGCTATTTTTTAAAATTGTCTYATTACTAACAGGTTTGTTGTTTTTTGTTTCTTTTAGGAGAGTATCATTCTCAATAAAAAATGGAGCTGTGCAGTGCTAGCCATGGGGRAAAAACAAAATAGCAGATGATTTGTGTCTCAAATTTCATTTTGTTTCTAATCAAAGTGGACATTACTAAGGGTGTTACTATACTGGGAAAAGATCTAAACTTTGTGATTTCAGAATATTTTTTTTTATTACTGGAACCAGCCTCAGTTTTGACTATTTTTTTTTTTTTATATTTAACTGTTGCATCCAAAAATAATACAATCGGTTTTCTCACTGTGTTTTGTCATTCATTCATCCATTCAGTTCACAGACAACRCAGCACAAGTATCCTGTTTGTTTTGGTCGAGGTTGGTTTAATTTGGTGTTTTGTTTGCTTGTTGGCTTTTTCTTTTTCATTTTATTTTGTTTTTCTAAATGACAGATTCTCCCTAATCCTACTGTCACTTCTAAATCACTTGGAAATGGTATGACTAACAGAATAAACCGTGTGTATGCTTAATTCTCACTGTGTTTAGCAGTGGTTTTGGTGATGGCTGCATCTTTCTTGGCAAATCCATRCAGAGGTACATAGCTGAAGAGTAACATATTTTAAATTAATTTCAACAAGTTAAGTTTTTTATTATTTCTTTTTTGACTTGTTTCTTAAAGGCAAAGAATATTTTAAATACTGTTAAGGCTGTGCAGTTAGACTCTGGAACTGTATTTATTAAATAACATTTCAATTGGTTGTAAACCAAAGCATAAAAAAATGTTTGCATTGAATTATATTTAATTGTACCAAGAAAACTAAAAAATACATTAGTTTTGYGGATTTGTATTAATATTTTGTTCCCAGATAGGACTTGTTCTTTAAAACTGATGTGTATGTTATTTGTCTTTTTTGTCAATCTGAAGTTTCAAAAATTTAAAAGGTATTGCATAATTATATGAGGTGAAAAGATATACTTTTTGAATGTTGGTGATAACTCACCTTTGAGATTTCTCAGATATGAGTGCTGAGAACTTGCATTTATTTTAAAGTTCACTAAACATTTATTTTCACATTTTATAGGAGTTAGATAAATAGGACCTGCAAAAGATCCCTCAAATCACATTCATGTTCAAAACCYGTCTGTGGACAGGAGTCCAGCTTTGGTTACAGTCTTACAAACCCAAAAATAACCCCTGTGAAATGATTGATTTTGTGTTGTTGGTAGTAGCCACATGCAGCTTCATATAACCTGGGAAGAAAAAACAGATTTGTATTCTCTCAGAGTTTTCTCAATTTGTTGAATGCCTGTTTAAATACAGTTGATGAGATGGAAAATCAAGTCTAGTGTTGGAGACTTCCTTCCTTGACAGAGCAAATTTTCCCAGCTCAAAGGATTGTTCTGAGTTTATTTGGGGGGAATCAAAAGGGAAAAAAAACTATGAAATTTCTAAGATGCACTTTTAAATAATTCAAGAAAGGTGATTATCACCCTGCAAACCAAATTCTAACTCCATGATGTCTGATTTTTTAGAAAATCTGAAATATTCAGTACAGTGCCAAAATAAGGGTCAAATGCCATCAGTTAATCTTATGAGGGCATTTATATTTTTGGATGAGATGAGTCCCCAAATTGTGTGTGTAAATCCCAGAGATGCCAGGGTGGTGAGCTCAGTGCCAGGCTTGGGGCAGCCTGGTGAGACCTCACCTTGGGGACAGCAGTGTCCCTGTCCCCAGCACTGCAGGGAGGGAGAGTTTATGAGTTTGTGCTTCCACCCTGCACATCACCCATGAGCTTTGTTCATTTTAATGCCACTGTGCAAATCAAAATGATGAAAAATGTCACATAAACAGGGAACATTGGCTGTACTTTTCCTTGGTGTTGGAGAAGAGAATCCCCACTTCAGTGCAGCTGATCTTCAAGGATTAATTCAAYCTCAGCTATTCCTGCAGGGGAAACTGGGGGAGAAAAGTAAAGCCYTGGTTTGAAATTTGAGTAGAGAGGATGCAATCACAATTTGAGTCAATGGGAACTATAAGGAGCCAGTCAGGCTGGGATGAGGCAGAGAATGAGTTTTTCAGATTTAGAGGAATTCCTGGATGGAATGGTGCTTGGTAAAAGGAGTTCCTGTGTGAAGGCTCTGTGTGCCATCCTCCAGGGTTTCTTCTTGGGGATGAAGAGAGCTTTTAAAATTATTTTTGGCAATGAAAATATTTCAGAATTGGTTATGAAATTATATTAATAAAAGAAAGATTCATGAAAAAAACCCCAAAGGAATAAATATTGCTGGAACTGTGGGGAGCTCTCCTACCTTTTTGTTTGTTTAAAAAATGCAACAACCTAATATGTATGAAATGGAATGCATAGATCCCCACAGAGACACAGGACATACTTCAGTCCTTTGGAACTGCCTTTCTGAAAAATGTGTTAATTTATTCTATTTTGTCCAGAGGCAAAGAAAGGTACTGCCTGTAGCAGGTAATCCTGTAGAAATATGATCATCAAAGTATTGCTTATGCTGATTCCTGCTGAGAAATTACAGGGGAAATAGGCTCAGGACTTGCCTAAGTGAGTTTCGCTACTGAAACACATTTAGATGGGAGTGTGGATCTCATAGGATGTAATCTGTTTGCCTTCTGGTGTCATGGTTATGTTTGCAGCAGGTTTATAGCTTTGTGAGTGCTATATCTGTAAGGGAACAGATATAAAAGGCATTTCAATGTAATTTGAAGGAACACTTAAGACTGGGGTAAAATCTGCCTTTGGTTGCTAAGTCARATTTTTGGTAGTACTGTTGAGTAAATTTTGTATTTAAATTCTGATTCCTCGCTTTAAGAGAAATTAAAAGACTAAATCTTCCCTGCAAATATGAGTACTGGGATATGATTCTAAAAATAATGAAGCATTGTATGTTTCCTAGTCTACATTATGTTTGTTAAATTTTGAAACTGGTCCAAATTTGGGCTTTCTCCAACAGGATGAGAAGGAGACTACATAATTTTCATCTGAGTGTAGCAAAGAATACAGTGATTCATGTGCTAGATAATTCTCTTAAGATTTCTCTTCTGTAAGCTTTAATCACAGAATTTCAAAAATGCAACATACAGGAGTAAGGAGAAAGAAATCTCGAAGCGTAAAATTTATTAACTTACATCATAAATCTGAAAGACTGAATAATTATATCAWCTGAAGAAAACAATTGCTGTTGCAGAGGAAAATATTTCCAGTGTTGGAGGAAAAAAGTGTTAAAAAAATGCCACCACTTTTAATAGTCCATATTTTATTTTATATGCTCAAATAAATTTTACAAAGTTTTATTATTTATTTAAAAATCTGCATTAAACTATCTTTTTTTTTCCAGTTTTCACTAGATCCACTGTCTTTGTTGGCTGGTGAAAAAAAGATGTATTTCAGTAGGTTGTGTTTTAATTATCAGGCTGATGGCACAAGGAGGCTGGCATTTTATAGAAAGCATGAATCTTGTCAGTGTGCTGTTGTAATAGCTGTCATCTGACTAAAATTATTTATCCTGCCATTGGTTTTGAAATGGATTTATGAATGTCAGGTTCAGGATTTTCCAACTGTAAACACCTTGGGAGGAAGGAGTTGTCTTTGCTCTTCTGACTCAGACAACTTCAGGAGCTCACATTCCCCAGAAATGAGTGGACCAAAACTAGACCCCGAGTTATGTCAGAACTTTATTTTTCTTTCTTTCCTCTACTTTTGTAAATTTTGTTTTTTGTTGCTGTTTTGTAGGGGGTTTTGGGGGGTGTTTTTTTGGTGTTGGATTTCTTTTTTTTTGCTTGTATATGTGTTGATGTAAAAAAGAACCATAGACTGATAATTTGAAAACACCTGCTCATGCTTTTTATTAACTCTTGAGTTTTTAAGCTACACAGTACCCTTCTCTAATTTTGAAGATTTATAAATTTTCATTGAAACATGAAAAATTACCARGTCAAAGCATGAAGAATAGCTCCAGACATGGTTTTAGCTATTAAGATAAATCAGTGAAATCCATTAATGCCTTTATATAATCTATTTTTGTTTGAGTGTGTGGGTAGGGTTTTGTTTATTTGTTTGTTAAAAACATGTTAGTACTTCTAAGTGTATTACTTTTTTTCAGGAAATATATACGAAAAAAAATGCATAAAAGTTTATGTTTAGYTCTGGTAAAATGCAATTGTTATTCTTATAAAGGTGGGAGCATGTCTGATCACCAGAGTCCTCAGAGATATAAAAATTGRGACTATCTTCCCTTAGTTGATCTTGATTTGTCTACTTGTTTTTRTTTTTCTCTGAATGCAATACTTCTTGCTAAGTTATTCATTTCCCTAATCTCAAATAGATTTTTTTCCCATGGCAAATGAGTTATTTTGTGTTTCAATGAATCTTCACTCTAATTTCAAAGCCCATAATTTTTGGCTCATTTATTATGCAGTTTGTGGGAGAGTATTTTGTTTTAAGTGGGAATAAACTTTAGTCTCTGGAATTGCAGGCTAATAAGCATTCATTATGATGTGATTAATGCTCCAATGAAATGAAGATGTCTTTGATGTTTTGTTTTAAAAGTGCGTGGTCATTCCTGTTTGTCCTCCCACTGCCACAACTGTGAAGTAAAAAATGATCCTGTGGCATTTTTCTGGGAAAAAATCTTTATTGAATAAGGGGAGTCCTAATTCCTTTAGGATATTGTCTAAAAAAACTTATTCTCTAAAAAAGCTTAGCTCATTTCAGAAAACTGGCTCTGATTTCTTCTGTTATCTACTAAAAACAAAGTATCTGATTTTCTTTCCAGCTATGACCTTTTAAGTCTTTGTGGGTTTTTTGGGTGGGTTCTTTTCTTCTTTTTTTTTTTTTTTTTTTTTTTTTTTTTTTTTTTTTTTTTTTTTTTTTTTTTTTTTTTTTTTTTTTTTTTTTTTTTTTTTTTTTTCTTTTTTTTTTTTTTTTTTTTGTAAAATTTTTTTATTTTAGCTTATTTTTGAGCTTTCCCTGTGGCAATGTTTTGGGCATGATTCCATCAATGATCCTTGGCTTGTTCCTGTCCACTGTCGATGATTTTAAGGTGGCTGCATTCATTTATCCAAACAGTGCCCCATAACTGCTGAAAGAGATCCTGTCATGATCTGTTTTCATATGGCAAGTACATAATCTTTGGCCCATGGTTGTGCCAACCAGGAGAAGCTACAAAAATAAACTACTCCAGGCCCATTTCCTTCCACCCTTCTTAATTTTTTTTTCCTGCTGCATTTCTGTGACTGCTGCAAGAGACATTATTAGTCTTCAGATAACCAGATCAGAAATATGGCATCCTCCTCTTCCAACCCTTTTTTTTTCTTCTCTTGTCTAAAATCACCAACACCTGGCCAATGAGAAGTTGCATTTCATATATTGGCAGCTCAGGGTAAGGGGAAGAAAGTGCATTACTCATTCTCTTACTTCATTATGAATGTTAAAGCATAATTTTAAAAAAAAATATTATTTTTCATCCTTCCCCTGGAGGGTTAGACAGAGCCATGTTGTGCTCCTGCCCTTTAAACAGGAGTACAAGTAGCGTAACTCTCTACTTTAGAGCGTTTTTCTTTTTTTCAGATTGCACTTTCAAACCCAAACTCTTAAGTAATACGTGAAGTTATTGTTCAGAAAAGCTCTGAAGGAAAATCCATACTTCATTTAAGCCTCCCTTTGAGCAGGACTAGTGAGAGCACTGAGAGCATGGAGGTGTCAGCATTGAGCTGGGTGGTTCGTTAGCATTGCTAAGGAGGAGCTCGTGTAGGGTGAGCTGTTCTCACTGAAAATGTGCTCCTCTGGCGTGAGAGGAGGAAAAATGCAGATTAAGGCCAAAACAAACGAATTTTCAGCTGTGGTTTCTGAGAAAAGGCAAAGCAGAGGATGCCTTTGCTGGTGAAGTGCAGCACAGCAGTCACAGGTTGGCTGTTTTCAGGGCAGGAACAGCAGCAGCAGTGATTATAACTCACAGGTATTTTCAGATCAGGATATATGAAGACAGTAATCTCATTAGTAATCAAGGAAATAATCTCCTAAACACCCATTTCAGAGGACAGTTATTGACATAGTACCACTCCATTAAAAAAACCCAAACATTTAATATTATCTTACAGGGATGTTGTATCACAATTTTTGGAGGTTGTTTTGATTTATTTTGTCAGGGAAGACAGTAAGGTATTAGGAAGAATGAAGGATTAAATGCAATATTCACAAATTGCTTCCTCCTATTATGTATTTTCTGGTAGTCAACTTTTTATTTGAGATATAGTGGGGGATTAAAAAAATATATTTTAATTGCTGTCATTCAAACTTGACAAATAGAGGAAGAAACCCATAAATGTCATTGGTTCTGCCTGGCCAGCCATCAGCCCATGTTCTCTCCAGGTGGATGGCACTAAATGTAGGGAAGAGGGTAATTGGAAGATGGTATAATCCACAGGAAATATTACAAATAATGATTGGCCTGGGTTACTGGGMAGATTCTTAATTCCTTGGATGCTGTCTGGTATCTGTAACTTTTGTGGGGAAGCTTGGAACAGTGCTTGAAGGAAGAGACACATTTTAATAAACCTGTTAGGTAGAGCTTTTGTGGCCCTTCACTTTCTCTTCTATTCTCAAGAAATTCTCTTTGAGGCAATTTACTGAACACATCCAATAGCTTGGGCATTGTCTGACAACCTGGTGTAGCTCTTAGCTGTGTTTGCTCTAATATTAGAATTTTATTAGTCAAGGTATCAGGAGGCTGCTGCCAGAGCTTTGATAAAGACATCTGAATTTGTGCTTTTATTTTTTATTACTGTCAGCTAAGAACAGAAAYGTGGGACTCTGTGTCCTGGGTTGCCAAGGAATGCAATCAGCTCTGAGTCTGTCCACCCAGCATTTCTTGTGAACCATGTTCTAGTCAGTACTGAAGCTGAAGGTTCCAAAGGGTAAGGGAGAAATCAGTCCATATTATTATAAATTTTGAAATTTTAAATTTGTATGTAGAGAAATAGATATATGTGTATGCAATTATTTAATATTATCATGGCATTTATTAACAACAATTATTAACAATTTACATTATAATAATAGAATCMTAAAACAAWTTGGGTTGGAAGGGCCCTTTAAGGGTCAGCTGTTGCAATGAGCAGTGAYTTCTTCCACTAGATCACGTTGCTCAGAGCCCATCCAATCTGACCTTGAATGTTTCCAGRAWTGGGKCACTCACCACATTTCTGTGCAACCTATTCTAGTGTCTCACTACCCTTGTAAATTTTTTTTTTTTCCCTTATATCATAGTCTGAATTATCCTTCTCTTTATTTAAAACCCCTAGCCCTTGTCCTAGGGCTGCAGGCCCTATCCAGCTAGAGTTTAATAAACTGCCTTTCTTTAGTTCATTCTAGGACATAATTGATCCTACTTACTGAGTTTAGCTAGAAAATAACTTAGAACTGGAGTTTTAATCCAAATTAGAAGTTTTCCTAATTCTTAAATTTGTTTTCTTGATTTTAAACCCAGTTGCTGTAGGCGCTAACTTCTCAGTTTTGCTTTCTGAAAACATTCAAGCAATCCAATTTTGCTCACATCAGTGCTCCCTGTAAACAAATTTTAAGTTTCCACAGTTCAGTATGCACACTGGGAATGGAACTGTACACAGTGCTGTGGTATTAAATCGCTTGACACAGCGATGGAAGCGAGTTCCCAAAACCCCCAACCACAACCTGTCACAGAAACAATTAAATATGYCATTCTTAGCTAGGAAGGTGCAGGAAGATGCAATATCTTTGTGTGAATGTGATGAGAGAAAATTGCATTTAAACTCTGGTCCCAGCCAATAAATCTTACAGCTGCCTAACTTTTTCTTGGAATGATGCCGCAGGCAAAGCACACAAGTGTCCCAGAAATGAAAAAAAAAAAAGAAAGAAAGAATCCCTTAATGTTTTCATGATTCTCTTTATCTRTTGCTTCACCATAAATTGCAAGTCCTTTCACACAGAAACTCGGAGCCTTAGGGCTTTTTGTAAAGTTCTCCTAGTGACTGTGTTACACTTATCCCTTAGAGCAAAAAGGAKCTGTATCTTGTCATATCTTCCTATTCACATCACACACTTAAAAGATCAAGTGTTCCAATACTCACAGCAAATGAGTCACTCTCAGTCCACAGTGTGCTTAAAAATTAAGAGAACTTTTGATGTATCCACATAATACATTGAGTTGAACAGTATTTTCCATGAAGTGATAAACTGTGACAAAACTAAGCTAGTTCATTAAAGACTTACTTTTTTCGTAAATCTTTTTCTGCATTTTGTTTAACTCAGGTTGTGCCTTAGCTGTACTACACTAAAGAAGAGATTTTGGTTCTTTTTTTTTTCCATTCTGGTATAGAAGGCACATATAGACTTGGTTTGAATATCCATCTTTGGAAAAGATTATAAGAAATATGTACAGATGTAGAGAGAACCTGCAGCTTTGGTATTATTCAATATTGCTCAAGGGTTGAGCTGTAAAACCAAACTCATGATTTAGGCCTCAGAACATTTCTTAGTTCCTTTTTCTACTTGAGATGGGAAAAGAAGTTGTTTCATGGCATTTTTTCCCTTCTCCCCCTCCCCAGTTTTCTGTCTGGAGTAGATGCCAATTTAAACTAGTGGCCAAAACTGTTCTTGGAAGTCAAGAGCTGAGTTCTGTTCCTATCAGAAGTGTTCACATGACAGTTTCTTGGTGATTTTCACAAGGATGTTTATCTCACTGGTAAATGCAGCCCCRTTTTGCCAACCAAAGAAGAACAGGGCTGTTACTCAAGTCTGTTGAATGGGGAAGTGTTGACAGACATGGAGACAATTTCAGGAATATATTGATGGCAGCAGCTATTGTTACTCCAACTGTGCATATGTTAAAGTCAGACAGGGATAAGCCTGAAATGCTTTTGAAGAAGCTTTAAGCCTGCACGAAGGAAGCATCTTTCCTGAGCTGTTGTTGAGAGCAGACGTGAGTGGGCCCTGATAGGAAAGGGCAGTGAACACCCATTGACAGGAAACCTGGTGTTGAAACATTATAAACATTATCCTTCCCTTCCACAGCCTCTCCTAATTGAACCTAAAGTGTCTTTGGGTAACTATGCAAAAAAAAAAAAAAAAAAAAAAAAAAAAAAAAAAAAAAAAACCAAAAAACACTGTACAGAGTTTAAAGCTGAAAGAATGAAAACATGCAAAAGGCATGAATTAGATTACAAAACTAATTTAGTGAGTCCTCTGACGTGTGCACCCCAAACATGCAAGCACAATAATAGTGATCACCTTGGCATTCTGGACAGGTTTGAAAGGATTAAAAATTTTAGTACTTGCTGCTTTCTAAAGGACAGATATCAGGAATTGCTGAGTATCTGGATGAGAGGAGGGCAYTAAAACTCCCCGGGTGCCACTGCTGTTGCAAACATTTTCAAACTGCAGGCTGGAGCTAGGATACCAYGTGCATGGTGGTGAACTTTTCTTTATGCATTCCCTGTGGTTGCTGTCTATTTTACTTGTCTTTTTTGTACAATTTTCTGTGTTTTGGGCCAGATCTAGTCACTTCAAAATGACCTAGGGGGGATGTTGCATGCAGCAGCATCCACATATTGCACCTCACCCAGTGAACTGGGAGTTGATGTAGGTGTCTGTCCCTTTTACTGAACTGGTTTTCTGTTTGTATCAACATATTTTTCTGGAAATTTGAAGGACAWTAATTTTTGGTGACAATGAGGTTGTTAAATTCTGCGTTTTTTGCATAAAAAGCATCAGTAGTGTAATACATATGTAATGCCATGTTTATAATTTTAGTAGAATATGCCCTGAACTATAAATAGTTGTRAAAAGCAATATTAAATGTTCAGAGAACAGGTATTCCCACAACAGCTTGTTTCCATAAACAATACCTGGTTTAAGAATCCACCTTTTATAATTGTTTTAACTAAATTTTGYGCTGTGTTATATGCTCTGTTGACATACTCAAAATCTCAGCTATTGTACTCATACAATCCAAAATTGATTGCACTCTGATATTATGCAAAACAGTGTTAAAAATGAAGCCTGGCAAGCAAAATGATCCTTGGCAGCTGCCACCCTGCTCGCTGGTGCCATTGAGTGTCCCAGATACGCTGGAAGTTTGACAGGATGCAAGAGAGAGGGTTTAATTAGGCCACAGTTTTACTAATTCAACTAATCCGTGAGTTATACATCGATCACCCCGCCACAATGCAGTGTGTTACTTCTTCCTCTGTTATTCCTGTCTTTTTGGGAAATTCTTGTGGTCTCATGGGGCTCCAGGCCACCACAGGTGTARGGTTGGGACTTCTCCAATCCTKTCTGCCTGGGAACTCTTTAAGGGTYGTGCCTTCCCCTAAATTCWCTTTCASCTCTAAAAGTGGGAAAAGGTTCTTGCTGAAGTGAGTGCTAAATTCTTGGTGTGTGCCCTTTTAAGTAGGGYCTATAGGGCAGCCAAAATAATTCACTGTTCTGTGGCTTATCTGTGGCGATTAAAAAAGTTAATAGAATATTCACGGTATCCTCTTCAAACTTTTCATGAAAAAGGACATTCATTGAAAAAATGGACATTCAAGGTCTCTGTGTTGAAGCTGAGAAGGTTACTGAGAAATCACATTTGTGGATGGTGAATTCAGCTTTTGTTTCACATTTAGATTTTTATCTCAAATCCCATATAAAAGCAAACAAACAAACACACACAAACATGCAATCCCCCAAACCCATGACTACAAGGGCTTTTTTGGGTATACATTAATTTCCAGAGAAACCAAGTTGGCTTAGTCCCATTTTTCCTTCTATATTATGTTTGTTGTAACAAAACAGTAGATATCCAGTCTTAAATCTCCAAAATTAAAACAGATGATTCAATGACAGGGCTACAAACTATGGAGGGTGTTATTTCTGCTGAGAAGGGAGGATGGAAAGGGCAGAAAATGTTTTTCTTTGTGGCCCCAACTGATAACTTGCATTGAGGCAAAACCCTGGAAACCTCAGGGAGAACCCTCCTTGCTAAGGCAAGGTATGCTGTGAAGTGCAGGGCAACCACCATTTTATTGTGTTTTAATTTAGAATATACTTTAAAACATCTTCTAATGATGCTCTGTAGCTTTATTTCCTGTTACAGAAAGAGTAAATGTAAAGGTTTTAATATTCTGAGCTCTCATTTGTCCCAGGGAGGGGAGAAAGTACTCACCCCCAAAGTCAACACCTGACATGAAAAGAAATCACAGACAGCAGGAACCAAACAAAAACAGCAGGAAAAAACCCTTTTTTCCAGGCTTGTTCACTGAGTATTAAGGAATTTGCTTTCTGCACCCCATATTTTTCTGAATTTAGGGAACCTTTAATTGATTGAAAGGATTTGGGTGATTTCTGTCTGCCTGGGGTGTTTGGTTTCTTATTTGAGTGAAATGCTAGGGTTTTTTCTGAAACAGTTACTGGTTTTTAATGGACAAGTGTCACAAAGCTGCCTGGGATTTTAAACTGAACCCTCAACTGAAAAGCAAGACATTAGGAAGTGTTGCCTTTTAAGAAATCTCAGTTGCCATCTTTGSAGATTTTGGGCTCCTCTTACCAGTTACAGTCTCATCAGCAATATTAATCAGAATTCTGTTTTTAATATTAATACAAAACAATCAACATAAGCAATTAATTTAGGAAAAAAACTTAGCAAAGAAACAATAAGTTTGAGCTATTACAGGAATTTGGAATATGGCAGAATTTGCTTTAATTAATTTTGTTACTCATAGCTGTCATATGCACACTGCCAGCTGGTTAATGATCCATCAGAAATCCAATGCAGTGAATTGGAAATACCACTAAAGCAGAATATATCTGCAGTAGCAGTAGAAGTAACCAATAGAACACATTTCAAAACATKCAATCTCCAAAACATTTATTGACCAACTGCTATTTATCTGGTCACCTCATTTAGCTTATGTGACAATCATCTGCATTTGGTGAAAATTGAGAGAAACCTGGAATATTTTGCTGGAAAGCTGCACCAGATGAGAGTGCTGATGAA
>NW_026623654.1:328042-339654 GCF_030028575.1 Malurus melanocephalus | reverse complement strand
AATTCCTGGTACATCTGTTATACATCATCTTGTACATGGACTGCAGCTGTAGAGAGAATGAGCAAATTAAGGTCCTTAAGTCAGTAATTACTTCAAACCCAGAACTGCTGAACAATGTATTTTTTCTGAAGAAGTACAGGTACAAATGGAAGAAGGTTAAAGCTGCGCAGCTCAGATCAGTCTGATTTAAAATGAGCTGTAAGAGAACAAAATGTGTGTTTTATGTAATTAGCATGAACTTCACATCATTGTTGAGTTTTGTGCTAACAGCACATGCAGGCCTTGCTTAAGGAGGCAGATTAGCAKCATTTGCTGAGAAGTTCAAGGTCACTGATTCTCTGAGTGTTAAACAGGGAAACTGTGTTGCTGCTTCCTGATGTGTGTTAAATATTTGGAGAATGAGTTAACTAGATTTATTTTATTCTTGCTAGAACCTACTATTTTAAATTCAGTGTCACTGAAATACATATGCTATGTGAGAACAAAAYGTAGACTCTGTGTTGGCTTATCTGTAGACACAAGCAGAGGTTGACATTAAAAATCCTCAATAGTCACTGCATGTGAGAGATTATATTATCCACGTTTGCAGCAGTGTTCAAATGACTATATCACACTGCAATATTCAGAATTGATGTAGAGTATCCACTTTTTMGTGTGCTGTGATCTCCCATCTCAGAGAGCTGTTTCTGTAGCATCTTTTATGAATAACTTTTTTATGTCCTGTATTATGAAATCCTGTGTTTGCTGAGAAAATCTCTGCTTATTGTTATTGTTGTAAGTACATCTGTAATGAAACTTTGAAAAAGTTTTTTATCATAAGTAGGATCAATCTTATTTCAAAGGTTGGTCATGAGTCCTCCTAACACATCCTCAAATAAAAGTCTTCAGAACTTTCAGCTTATGGCAAATGCTTGAATTTTCCTGAATTTCATACACCTGAGATTCAGTTAAAAAAACAAATATGGCTTCTGCACAAAAATAACTGGATAAGCTATGATGCAGATTGGGAAAAGATTTATATACCCCGAAAGTTTCAGCTCCTGGGATGTCTGTCTGCAGCCTGGCTGCAAGACTTTAGACATACACCCCTGAAAGTTCTCCCTGGCCAACACGGCCTGGATGATGAGGCCCTGGAACCTTTCCAGGGAGTCTCAGGGTTTGTAAGCATCCACGTGGACAGGATGGTTATTCTGGCCTTTTCGTTTATAGAGACATGACTTTGATGCATTTTTCATTTTCAGATTTTCATACATTTGTCTGTAGTAATTTGTTTTGAATCCTGAGCAGTCGAAGCTACATCTGCAGTAATTGTCAGAACTTATCCTCTCTAAACAATTGAAATATTGCCATTAAAATGAACGTAGTGATGTGTTTAACTATATTGGAAAGTGACTCTTCATGGATAGACTACTTTTAGAGTCACACATCAAAATTCCTGTAATTGAGAAGTAGCTAATACAGAATGATTAACAGTAAGAAATAATTAATAATTCCTRTCTGAGTTATCCAAACAAACTTTTATTGGATATGTTTATTAATCTAAACATGCACAGTATATCATTAAGGTATTTTCTTGCATGATTGATCGATTGAATTAGYTGTTCAGTGGGAGAGGAGTGAAGTACCTAAGTATAATGGGAGGCAGGGAAAAAGGGAAGAGAAATTGACTTTCTTCAGGAGATATATTAGCAAAACAAATGAACAATTTTTGCTAGGCAAAATCAGCATTCATTTCTGCATACCAGAGAGAGCACATTATGTAGAGCATCATGTGGAGCTGAAGGTCAAGGCCAATCTGCTTGCCTCCTATTTTTCAGTGATCCATTATTTACTCTTGCTTAGTCAGAGYCACTGGTGCTTCCAAAGGGGAAAACAAAAAAGAAATGGAAGCAAGAGGAGGTTCTACAAGGTGTCATAGTTGCTGCTGTCGTGGGCACACACCACCACAATCAAACTCAAGCATCCTGAATGCACCAATTAGTCACTCTAGTAGCAGTGAAACAATTAAAACATGTCTTTGCTGTGAGCTGTAAATGGAATAGGAAGAGAGTTGTCACCCAAATAGGCTGGAGTTTCTTTGCCTACTGAGTTTACAGTACTGTAAAAAGCAGAATAACACTTGATGAGTGTTTTTCCACTTGTCATTTATTTCTGCTTTTTCCAAACTGAGGACAGTTCTGTATGAGACAAAAAATTATGTATTTGTGTTATTGTAGATTCTGGGAGCGCTACCCATGGAGCTTTCTCTCTAAAGCAATTCATTCCATATGGGTGGGTTGCTATAATTATATCTATGCAGATGCTGAATCCACTTACAATATGCAGAAACCACGGCTGTTGTTTTTGCAGAAAAATGCAGAAGAAGCTAGAGACAAAAGGCAGCTATTAATCTGGCCTATTAGTATGTGGACAGAATGACTGATACTGGTTTCTCCTCCCAGATTCTCCATTTGTCTCTGGGCTGTTTTTCTATACAGCTGGTGCACACAAAAGATACAAATATTGGTGTATTTCAGTTTCCTTCTCCTCAAAAAAGAGTAATTAAAAATATTTTGGATTTTGGGGTTTTTTTTTTTTTCCCCAGAACAGAAATGTCTACTTCCCATGGACCTGATCTGGCTGGGAATGTCTGTGTGGCTGAACTATGTCTTATTCACTGTATGCTGTGTTTCAGGACAGTAATAATGAATGAAAACCACAGTGGGTCTTCCCTGTAATACCAGATTTCTCTGGAAATATTTTTCATCRTTCCCTTATTTCCCTGTGTTTTGCCTGTTTCCTCCTTTTTGTGCTTCCATCTGAGGTATCTGAGTGTGACAGGACTCTGCTAAAGTATGTTTATGCCACACCAGATGTTCCCATTCTCTTTCATTATTATTTTTCTTACTAACATATGAAATGCTTTTCTGGATATTTTCATCTATAATCTTGCACGTCTTAAAATTCACARAATTAGGAATTGAGCCTATGTTGAGTTTTTGGGTACTTTAGATCTTCCCTGCAACTACAAGCTATATGATCTATGAGCCCAAACTCATCTTTTGTGAAATACCATGTAAATCCTTTCTTGCTGTGTCTGTGGTTTAGAAATCACAATGCAGCCAGAAGTGTGAGATATTAAGCATATCCTTTTATGTACTTGGAATTGATGGCRACTTCAAAGTCAGTCCTCATTCACTGCCTGGTTTGTTTCACTTCAGAAATGACTTGAACTGCGAACAAAAAGGAGCTGACAGTATTTTCAGATAGGCCCTTTATAGCTTTGTGCACTTTGCAACTGTATGATAGGGCTGTCTCTGTTGCCTTGAATGCAAAATTAGTGTGTTGATATGTGCTGCTACAGACAGAGGAACAGAKGTAGTAATTCTACTTTATTTACATGAAATCTCTAAAAAAGCGTTTTCTGGCAGCATGCTAGGGATAAATACAGTATCACACATAGGAGCTATGTTAGCTCATTCAGGTGTCAGCTGTGCCATTTGGATGTGGGCGAGAGAAGGGAGTCTCATCCCTCCMAGAAGGGCTGGGAGCTCTCTCACGTTCAGCAACCCCAAAATCAGCCTGCCCCTCTGCCCAGGGTCTCTGCTTGGTGCTGTGCAGAGGGCACCCACTGATAGCAGCACCCCTGATAGAGTCCTAGACCAAGCTATCATATATTGCAATATTTTATTTCTATTTTTTTTTTTTTCAAAATAGGAAACCCTCTGACCTTTTTTCCTTGTTTGTTTTTGGGGTTTAGCTTTTTTGCTTTTGATTTATTTGGTTTCCCCAAATTGATTCCATTTGGTTTCCCCCCGCCCCACCCTTTACTTTCTGTTACTTGGATCTCTCCTGAGCTCATGTGCTCAAGACTGTGTTTCATAGCCAAGATCTTGAGGAACTTAACTGAGATTAGAAAATWGTGGGGGAGGAAGGGACTACCAGGGTGGGGAAGGATAACAAACCACAGAGAAGTTCAACACACGTAATCTGAATGAAGGAGTGAGGCTTAAATAAAACCCTATGAGCCTTTTGAGCTGGGAATATCAGAACTGGGAGTGATGCGGAGCTGGCAGCTGCCACGAGGGAAATCTTTCCTGAGGGATTCTGCCCTCTTCTCCATCCTGTCTCCTCCTTTGCCGTTGTGCAAAGGCTGAGGAAGGAGGTGTTACTCCAGTGATAGTCYTTGCTCTCCCTCACTACTTCACTAAACTATCAGGTTTAAGCCAGGCTGTTGCTTCTATTGAATTGTCCCTTTTTCACTCTCACAGGTATTCAAACTTTCCAGCGTGGGGTTGGGGATGTTTATTCAGCTTATGAGCAGCCAGACGCATTAAAGATGAAATGCCTTGACTCTGAACTGCAGGCWGAAGTGGTGGGAGGAGACGCAGCTAATTTAACTTGGAGGATGATTGATGTGTAGATGTCAATTTCTATTAATATTCTTTTGAAATCACTGACGCAAGCGTGTTTTTCCCCCACTCAACAGAAAATATAAATAGAAAGACAACAAAACAACCCTATCCCTTTAATTCACGATACTCAGAGGCWGTTAAGCAAACTCTGTCATTTCAAAGTGTCCTCCACAGGCTCGCAAAAAGCAGCTTATGGTGGTGTTCTTGCCACTTTAAGAATATCAAGATGCTGTAACAGAGCTATCCACTCGCTGTTAAAATGTATAAAGCACAAAAAGCAAGTGTCACCTACAGATAGGCTCAGATAAATTGCTTCAAAATGTACGGCTCCCTCATTAGACAGCCATTCATTGCATGAAAAGAACTAAATGCATTTGTCGAGGTGTAGCTATAAAAGCCACGCTCAAAATGAAACAGTTGAGAGCCTGAACGCRCAGCACTGTTATTCAGAAGTAGCTTTCGAGCAGAGTTTCAACGGGAAGGTGCTGTTTGGTTGGACACAAATCAGCAAACGTTTAGCCGAAGCGTGAATAATTCAAGCCTGCACGAAGAGCTTTCCGAGGAGAGAAAACGCAAAAAAAAAAAAAAAAAAAAAAAAAAAAAAAAAAAAAAAAAAGAAAGAAAAAAAACTTCAAACATTTGCATCAGCCTTAGAGGACAATACCAGCAGCAGGATTTGAAACAGATTTACAGATTCACTCTCTTTAGGCAGGGAGAGCGCTCATTAAATGCAAGATGCTTCTGTGGCTCGTGGGCTCGCACGGAGGTAGAGGTTTGCGAGACTGACGTATCAGATAAAGTCAGAGTGGTTACCACACCGACGGTGTAGCAGCTGCATAATAAATGATGGAGAGAATCATGTTAGGCATGCCCACCTAACCTAACTTGAATCATGCGAAAGGGGAGCTGCTGGAATTCAAATAGACTTTCTGGTTCCCAGCAGTCGGCAGTAATAGAATGCTTTCAGGAAGATGACAGATGCAGGGGAAAGATGCTGTTTTGCACTATCTTGATTTGTTACGGCAGCCAACTTATTGGCATGATGGAGTGACAAGAAAAGCAGCTGGCATGGAAGGTAGGATTATCAAAGCTATTGCATCATTATGAATGTAATTAGAAACTGACCATGACAAAGCATATGCTAGAATGAGCTGTCGCCGATGGCAGAGGATTTGTTGCTGAGGTCTCGAAACTCTGAAAACAAAATTCCTCGTGCAAAATGGATTTTGCAGTTTCATTTATGCTTGTGTTACTCTTTCTCTCCTGTTCGCCTCCAAGCTCGGGGAATTGCTTGCTTGAAAGAGAGTGTTCTGTTAGGATGAGACTGAAGAATAAAGTATTTTCTAAGTGTGTGAAGCCTCAGGTAGATAGAAACAAACAAATGTGAAAAAGGACTGGGAAAAGCTCTTTCTGATTCACTAGCAAGCTCTGATTGATATATTGGCATATTGARGAATTCCAGAGAAATGAAGATGCATGTACTGAATGCTCTGGTATAATGAAAAGATATTATTGCATGTCTGCTTTACAGTTAGTTTTTATGACAGRTTTTATTCCCCATCAGTTTTTAGCTCTTGACATTTATTCGGTTGTTCAGTATTATATAAAGAAAATACATCAATATCTCCTGCAGGGTTTCTCAACAACTCCAGCATCTGTTTCAGCTATTGAACTGTATTCACGTTTTGCCAACTTGATGCCTACCCAGCTGGTCTATCATTTCTCGCTTGATTACTGTTCTTAATTTCTCTGTATCAACTTGTTTCAGACAGGATTTTGAAAGCTGTTAATGAGAAATGACAGTTACTGCTTAACTATTGAWAACTCGAGTATTCTCTTATTTTTGAAACATTGGAGAGCATTTCTGTGTGTGTTTTATTAAATTTGTTTTCTGTGTTGCTCTGTGAGGTTTTCAGATAGTGATTGAATTTAGCTGTGAATACTTTAGATGGTCACCAGCATAACTTGCAGCTGTGCATTTTGAGAGAGTTTAAGAATATTTACAGGTGTTTGCTTTGGTGCAGGTATTGTCTTACTGTATGTTCCTTCCTCCTGTCCACCTGTCCCCCTCTCAACAAATATCCTCCCTCTCTGTCACGGTGAACAGTCATTAAGTGCATACTGTATATATTGAAATATATTTTATCACCACTAGGGTGAAACTGCTAAGCAGCTCCGAACAGGTGATATGAACAGGTTTAAAACAGACGTCAGCTCTATCCGAGTGGATCACCCTCGGTCTAACAAGTAAAAGTAGTGCTTTCTAAACATAAGACAATCTTTCCTTCCTATTTGAAGGTTCAGCAACSACTCAAATGCTGCTTGATACCTCACAGGCTATGATTATACTAAATTACTTGGATTGTTTTGCTTTACAAAATGCTTGCTTTTATGCAAACTCCATTCTTCATTAGATCTGTCATTTTTTTCCAAGGTGATAATCAAGAAATCTCTTGTCATATTGGATATTCACTTTTCTGACTTTATCTTAAATTACTTTGTTGGCTGTCCTGTGTGTTGTCTTGTCAACAGGGATCAGGCTATTAAACACTAAATGTTGCTGAGTAAAGCTGTAACAGTTTTAGAAAGATAGATGTTTCTAGATACWCAGCAGTGAACCAGCCTGTAGAAAGTTTGAATGTAAAGATCAGTAAAACTAATAGCCAGTGTTATTGAGCATTTCCCTATTTTGATCATCTGCAAGAGGCATTTTAAATGATTTTGTAACTACCGGGAGGGGAGATGGACTCATTAACAGAGAGGATCACTGTGGAGTAAGAACAGCCAAAAATAGTTCCGTAGTTTTGACGGCAGTAAAATAAAAYGTTATTCTATTTCATAGCAGCTCAATTAAATTTAACAGTAATTTGTCATTGTTGATCAAAATGAAACCAGAGGGTAACCCCTAGAAACAGCTTAAGTGCTGTTCTCCTTTTCATGGYAGCAGTAAAACTGTTTTATATTGCATATATTATATTTATACTCCTGAAGCTGCTTAGCCTCTCCATGTCTCCAGAGTGCTGGCTGACAATCATCATACARTAGTTACCTAAAATGGTCTTTTCCTCCTGATGCCAATAATTGTAACTTCATGTTGTCCATGGCCATCACCCAGCTGASAAGTGATTTTATAGTTTGTTTCTGTTTTCTCGATAGTATTGGGTTTTAGCTTTCTYTTTCACTGATGAATTAATAGGACACTAGGTGGAGCCAGCTGTTGATTATAAATAGAGCTCCAGTAATACAGGCCTGTCTAATGAGCAAGCCCCTGTATCYAATGCTTATTATTAAAAATAACAATTTGAAATGTTAATAATTGACTTGAAACTCAGTCGTGAAAGTCTAGMTGTGGTGGGATTAGAGGAAACCATGCATTCATTTTCCTTTCATCTTAGAAGCTTGTAATCAAACATGAAAAATAATAAGGAAAGAGCATCTACATTCAATGAAGAGGGCTGGGAAGCAAATGAACGGAAATAGAAAAAGAGAGAAGCAGCAATAAGAACCAGCAGATGTTTCTACTATAGATACATGAAGATATCCAGTTGTGTATCTGTACATCCTCTGCCTGATGCACACAGATTTTCTCTCGTCCTTACATTTAAATCTTCCTTCCGTTCTGTCTTCCTGACAGCTCTAATTGATAGAGCTGACATCTTTCCCTTTATATTTAGATATGGGATCTGTGCTTTCAAATCTCTGCTTGGGAGGGTGTTCTAAAAGGTGTGCAAGGGCACAGAGAGTTTTCACTCACGTGCTGGCCAGACACAATCAGGAAAACTGTGAAAGGTYATTTACTGACTGAGGTGGAGTCTGGTTGTCTGTGCTCCTTCACATGATTCTGGTTATTAATCCTAGTCAAGGATAAGGAATCTCTACTCCCAGGCAGTGTGACAAGACAAGAAAAATACACTCCCTTCCACACAGATTTACAGATACAGACCTCAGGTGTGGTGCATATATTAATTCAGCAAAGAAGATAGAGAAATCAGGATGTATGCTGATACTTGGTTACATGAACCGAAGAGGAAAACTCAGGAAATAAGTGTGAAATGACAGGCAAAAACAGAGATTAAAGATATGGGCTGGGGCAGAACGACGATAATCCCCATCAACATCTGTTAAGTGAAGCACTTGCAAGTTCAGTGTCTTGTTCTTACAGGAGTGAAAGGGAATTGGGGATGGGAGATGCTCAAGCCAGTGAGGAAAGCTTGTAGAGGAGGGAAATGACAGCCACCTAACACTGCAGGAGCAACGAAGTTTACAAGACCAGGCATTGACCTTTTTCAATGTTATTCATAGAAACTTACAATTTTAGTACTGACATGAGGGTTACAATGGTCCTGTTCTATACAAAATGAAATTGTGCATGGAATTATTGCTTTTTGGAGAAGCCTTGMAGGAAGCAGTACTGCCTTAAGAGGCCTTTTTGGTTATGAGCTGTGCAGTTTGTGCTCAACTGCAGAGGCATGGGAGGAGATCAGCTATGGTGGGGACAAAGTCTATTAGTTTTGCAAATCGTTCAATATTTTATTGAGGCTAGGCCATTATTAATTTTTTAAAAAATATATTTTAATGGATAGTCTTAGCCAGAAACAAGTCTTTGAAATGTGTTATGGTGTCAGTACTCCCATATGTGCTTCTGTACAGTTCCTGTGCACCAGCACCCCAGGACTAGCTTTGAATGAGCTCATCCTGACATSCCCTGAATTTTCTTTCTGACAAGAAGGTGTGTGTAGTGTGGCAGCTCTTGGCTTTCTGCTGCTGGTCACCTGCTGCTTCACTCAGCTTGTGGTTCCTCCTGAACAAAGTTGAAATTTTAGTTGAGAAATACCCACAGTGTGGGGAAGTGTCTGACCATCTTGGGCAGGGGTCATGAGAAGCTGAGCCAGAAGAAAAAGAAGAYGTGCTCCTTCTCTCTGTCAGTCAAATCTGTCATTTTAAAAATCCASTAGAATGAGGAGGAGTGCAGGAAGAGGGGAAATAGCACAGAAGGTGAGGAATGAAAGGGCTCTGGGTTTTCCATGAGACAGGCATTTGATGATTGAATGGTAATCGCCTTGCAAGAAAAGCATAAGGAAAGGCACATATGGAAGTCAAATTGTCCAAGGGTTATTACTGAGCATCTGGTTATGTACTGCCAGAAAGCGTTATACAAAGACATATTACATCTGAGCAAAATGTATTAATAAATTARGTCTGTTAGCAAAAAGGGGAATATGTTTGTCCTTCAAAACTCTGAGTTCAAACTCTGTGCGGCTTTTACTTATTTGTTCATACTGTGTAACCGAATTGAATTTGCTAGCACTTTGGGGAGGGATATATTTGATAACAAATGCTAAAGGTTATACTTTCACTCCACCCCTTAAAGCGGTTGGGGACTTTTGGTGTTGGTTTCTTGTTTTTTTTGTTAGGGTTTTTTTTCACAGAATGTTAAACCACATATCCATGAAATCACACATTTTAACTTCTCTGTTCTACCCTTATGAGATCCCACCTGGAATACTGGGTCCACATCTGGGTCCCCCAATATAAAAAAGAAACATGCTGGAGCAGATGCAGAGGGCCATGAAGATGATCAGAGTTGGAACACCTCTCCTATGAGGACAGGCGGAGAGGGTTGGGGTTGCTCAGCCTGGAGAAGAGAAGGCTCTGGGGAGGCCACATAGAACCCTCCCAGTACATAAAGGGGACTTACAAGGAGTCTGAGGAGGGACATTTTACAAGGCTGTGCAAGTGGTAGGACAAGGGGGAATGGTTTTAAACTGAAGGAGTAAAAGTTTAGATTTAAAAAGCATTTTTTTTACAGTGAGAGGGGTAAAACACAGGAACAAGTTTTCCAGAAAGGTGGGTGCCCCATCTTTGGGAGCATTCAAGCTGTACGATGCTCTGAACAACTCAATCTAGATGAAGAGATTGCAGGGAGGTTGGAATAGATGACCTTTGAAAGATCCCTTACAACTCAAACTATTCTATGATTTCTTAAACTGCAAGATACAAGTGGTCTTGCATTTTCCCTGCTCTGGGCCACCAGCTCCAAACTGTCCATGAGATTCACTGCAGAACTGCGGATATGAACAGGATCTGTTCCTTGCAGAAATGGCCTGGACACAACAGACATGGTCATGAAAGAGGGAGAGCTGAAATAGAGAGGTGAAAGAAGAGAAATCAAAGCTTTACCAGAAATGGAAGAATGGAAGCAATAATAATTTACTTGCGTATTTTTGAGTTTTTCTTTATGGTCTGAGCATCTGTGCATCAGAATAAAGATGCAAGATGCACCTGTTTATAAAAAWCAGGAACTAGATGCACTGCAGTTTCTCTGGCTTTTGTTATCTTTAGAATAGATCTTAGTCTTAAAAAAGGAAAATCAGGCAAGTAAATCAAGATCAGTCAGCCAGTTTTTTTCATTAGTATCCTCAAGTTACCCAGCTCAGTGTTTTACATTACCATGCTGTTCTTTACAAGGTGTTTCTTTCATTTGCATTTCCCTAAAGATCCTTCACACAGCACAACCAGTTCTCTGACTTGCTTGATGGCACAGAAACTCAAGATACCGAAATGGCCAAGGACATATAATTGTTTTTAACCAATGCTGACAAGATTCTTATTTTTTGCTTTGTTTTTTTTTTCCTTCCCTCCGTTCCCTCCTGCCCAAGACTTGCTGAACTGGGGAAAGCCAAAGATTGTATGAAGTTAAAGTAGAATTTGAACTAAAGTTAAGCTACTTGAAGCTTGTGGTTTTGTTTTTTTTTTTTTTTTAATCTACATCTAGTCTTACCTTCACCTCTTTTTGTGTCCTTCTGAGGATTAGGAATGAAGAGCATGCGGAATTTCTTCATGGGATCAGCTTCTTTTAGCATTCACTTCTGATCACTTATATTGATCTGGTTCCCTGAAACTTAAAAGGCACACTAAATAAAACCACCACATGCTGCTTTCTGTAGACTTTCTTTTTATGAGCAGCTTGTTATTTTTYTACAGACATTATGCAGGTCACATTTGTCTTTGCAACAAATAAAGCACATGTACTGGGAAGAAGTGCGTCATTTTATCTTTTTTTGTAACAAAAATCATTTAAATATTCCCACGCTATGYTCATATTTAACACATCTTTATTTCATCTTACTACAAAATATCATTTATAATGGGAACTCCTCTGTAATTTGATACTAATGGTCCCAAATGGTATTTAACAAATATCCCTAGGTACAGAGA
>NW_026623654.1:320534-327830 GCF_030028575.1 Malurus melanocephalus | reverse complement strand
AGGTTTAATAACAAGGCAGAAAAGTAAAGTTATTAAACAATTTCATGAACATGGAAAATGCTGTATTTATATTTTTCTGAGTAATAGTGGCAGGAATTTTTTTAAACTGGATGCTTTGATGAAGTAGTTTTGGTGCCATTGAAATATTCAGTGGTTGAAGATTGAAGTTAAGGTAATTAAGAACTTTAAGATGTTTATGGTTCAGTGTCTGTGATTACTTTCAGACTAATGGTAAAATTATTTGCTTCTCATTTCTTAGTGGCCTTGTTTTGKACTACTGAAGGGCACAAGGGATTTTCATCTTGTGAATGAATTTGGTACTTAGCAAAACATTTCAAAACCAGTGAAATAAATTGCCAGCCCAGTGTTATTAAATCTTTGTGTGCATGTTTCTCTTCAGATATTTCTGCAGAAGCAAAGAACAAAAATCATGTCACAKATGCTGATAAATCCCAGTAGCTAATTATATTTATTCCCAGGGTGTGTTATTTTTCAAAACTTCAGAAATAATGAGGTTTAGGGAAGAGATCAGTTATGATGCTACCTGAACCAAGAACAAATCCTAAGATGTAGGGTTATGAGGAGACTCTCAGGCTATGACTTTAAGGATATAATGAGGAAGCAAAAATTGAAAACTCTTGACATACCCTGGCTCCATGTCCCAAGTAAAACCAGCACAACATGCCCACAGAATGCAAGAAGTCAAATATGGTCTGCCCCCTTCAGAGAAGTTATTTAATTCCTGTTCAGTTCCTGTAGGCAATTAAAATGCTTTATGTAGCAATACTTCATTGTCTGTCATAACACCTAATCCTGCACTTTTCTTACAGCCACTTTTGTTGAACTGGGTGGGYCTAAATGGGACTTTGAATTGTCAGCCTCAGACAAAGTGTTGGTGCAGAGGAGAGAGGTCCTGAAACAGCAGGGGAGTGGTGTACAGCTGAAGAGAACCAATTAGGGATGTTCCTTCAGGAACAAGCAAATGAATTTTTCCTCAATGAGWCCTTAATGAAAATGGTATTTATTATGATATTCTGTGTGACCTGGCTGAGCCATCAAATAAGAAGTAGCCCAAGCAGCTCTGCCTGTCTACATGTACTACACAGTTTTAAAAATCTGCCTAAGCCTAGMGAGTACGACATTTATTAATTKATTATTAYTTAATCTCAATGYTTTATTATCTATTTTGTGGGATCAGTGTATGKGGTATGTGAGAAATGGTGGAGAAAAGTGACTTTGCTCTAGGGAACAATATGTAATTAATGWGAAGGGTCTGCTTTGTGTCCTGAAAACCAGGCACAGAATGATGACTGCAAACCTTGGCCAGCTGTGAGGCTGTAAATACCCTGAGCAGAAAGGGGACTGCATTTTATGGCATTCTTGGTACTCACAGTTTGAGGATTTTTACACTGAATGAAAATTGTGTYGCGCAGAGACGAGCCACCCATTGATGATTCTGGGATGCCATGGAAACAGAGGTACCCTCATTAGTCACTGCAGTTTGTGTGAGCCAGAGATAGGTGTGTCACTGGGAATCCTCCACAGCCCCTGCTTCAACAGAAACACTGAAACTGGGAGAGAGAGAGAAGAGACATCTGCATTGGAAGGGAGGAAATGCAACCAATCAACGAGGGAAATGCAGTRGTGTCAATTCAGAGGATTAACTTATTCTGCTGCTGCTTCATGCAACTTGTTGGTGTCTGCCAGGACAGGAGATAATGATTTTTACCTGAGTGAACAACCATCTCAGAGCAGCATTATTATAACTCAGGAGAGAAAACACAAGGTATTTGGTTTGTTTTGCAGCATAGTTTTCTGGTTTAACACTTTGCCTCAGAACTTGTAGAAATATGAGAAAGCACAAAGAAACAAGAGAAAACAAACTGAGAGGTGTATCAGTGCTGAAATTGTAGGTTTTATTTTGTTCTCTGGGATTTTATTAGGTCCCATCTCTTTCAAGTTAATTTAAAGGAAAAATGAACTCATATTGATAGTGCTGGGCAGAGCTGCATTGACAGCATGGGAAAAGCAATTCTTTGTGCCCCCAGCTTTGGTGTGGGACTGGGAACCACTGGCCTCTCTCAGTTCAGTGCTCTCCTGGATGGAGATGTGGAGGGAGAACAATGCAGAGATTTTGGGGGTGGTGATGCCTCTTTCCTAAATGATTGTGTTTGGGGTAGGAGGCAGGTCGATGGCACCAGGGGAAGGGGCTKCAGGGGTGGCCTCTGTGACAAGAGGCCAGTGACTGTCCCAGTTCTGACACAGCTGGTCCCAGCCAGCCCCAATGGATCCACTCCAGGGCACAGCTGAGCCCACAGCCACAAAGGTGGTGCCTCAAGAAGAGCCTGTTCAAGGATGGGAAAAACCCTACAGCAGCTGAGGGAAAACAGTGTGAAACAGCAGGGGGAAGGAYAAGCATTATTKTTTAATGTCAATKTTTTATTRTCTATTTTGTGACATCAGTGTATGTGSTATGTGAGAAATGGTGGAGAAAAGTGACTTTGSTCTAGGGAACAATATGTAATTAATGTGAAGGGTCTGCTTTGTGTCAGAGGAGGACAGGAGGAGGTGCTCCASGTGCTGGAAAAGARATTCCTCTGCAGCTCTTGGACACTGTGCTGGAGGTCTCCAAGGCAATGTCCAGTATTCACAAGGCAGTCCGTGGAGTACACCACATCAAAGCTGGTGGGTCTGCCCCAGGGGAAGCTGCAGCCTGGGAAGAGCTCACAGAGGAGTGGATGGTTCCTGAAGGGCTGCAGCGTGTGGGAGGATCCAGGCTGGATCAGGGGGAGCAGGTGAGGAGGATGGAGCAGGACAGAGGAGCTGTTACAGACTGAGCACAGTCCCYATTGCCCATCACCCTACATCCTGCAGAGTGGGAGTGATGGGGAGGAGCTGGAAGTTCAGCAGAGCTGGGGGAAAACAGCGACATGGGGGRCAGGTATTATTTCAATCATCTTTTCTTTGCTTTTTGCTGTCCCATCCTACATTAATTGACAATAATTTATATTGTTTTTCCCCAATCTGAGTCTGTTTTACCCATGACAGTAACTGGTACCTGATTTCCGTGTGTTGACCCAAAATTTTGCAATTGCTTTTCTACTCCTCTCCTGTTGAGCCTGRGTGATTTTCTAGCTGCTGACTGGGGTCAACCCACCACAGTGAGGTTAAACAGAATTATTCCACCTGAGCTTTCCAAATTGGCAGGGCATAATAACTCAAGGTTGGTCATTTTTTAGGGATAATGGATATTAGAATTTGTGGGGCTGGTACACCACAGCTGATACTTGGCAAAACAAAAAAGTTTGYAAAATTAAACCTCTCTCCATTTGAAGCAGAGTCACTCTGGAGGTATTTACCCAGAACTTCCCCCAAAAAGACACATGAAAATACATCGTGCAAAGGCCATTATCACTATTTTAAAGCTGCTGTACGTTGTTTATACCTAAGATTAGGGGCATGAGGAATTGTATTTGAGCAACATCAAGAGTGCCTTACATTGCTAATGTTTTTTGTGCACTAGAGAGGGATTGCATGTATCAAAAAATTTCCTTAGCTGTACAAAAGAGATACCATAAAAACAATCACAAAAATTGTTTTTGTCCTCAAAATAATGCTACTCAACTGTGTGTCTGTGACATTTCACAACACATTGGTTGTATAGATAATATCTGTTGTTCTTCTTGTTATTCCTAACAGAGTTTGGGGAGAAACAAAGCTATCATAGCTATTATAGCATTGGAGTTGTTTCATCGTTCTGAGATAATCAGTGAAGGAAAAACACCTTGTGTCTTCAAGTTGAGGAGGTGTCAAGAGATGTCATATGGGGCTKCTGTCAGATGGGGGAAAAGCAGGATGTCATTTGGAAGCTGCCTGCCATAACTGGTTGTATTCTGCAGTTTGGGCTCTTTTTCCACCATTGCTAACATGAGTTAGAACCAATGCAATTCTGAGTTTGAACCAATGCAATTCTTGTCTGTAAAAGGAAGGTTGTAAACTTGAAGAGTGAATGGAGGTGGGGTGGAGTCTGTCCAAGAGTTGTTCAGGAGCCCCTTTGGAGCACCCAGCTGAARCCTTGTGTTGATATCTCAGAATAAACTTGTTTAAACTTAAAAAACCCAAAAAGATAAAATATATACAGAGAGCATCACCTTGGGATCATCTTATCTTACTCATTACTAATTCCAACTCTGTGGCTTAGAATTAAAAAAACTTTGTTTATTGACCCTCTGAGCTTGAGACATCGACAATCTGATAGCACCAGGCTCATTTCTGCATGGAAAACAGAAGGAGTTCCTCTTCCAAGATTTCACTGAAAAATTGGGAAAAGCCTTATTTTAATTATTGAGGTTGCAGACCTTTGAAGGAAAATGTAATTTCCTCTTCCAAGATTTCACTGAAAAATTGGGAAAAGCCTTATTTTAATTATTGAGGTTGCACACCTTTGAAGGAAAGTGTAATTCATCACAAAGGAAATGTAAAGGGCTTGGGAAATGTAAGGAGCCACAATTACTTTGTTGGGGCCATGACAATTTTTGTTATTTATTTATATTAATCTGTTGCCTTTGACTTGTACAGCAGATCTGTAGTGGCTTTGACCTACTTGTAAAAAATTGTGAGGTGGATATTATTTCTGGCTTTTTATGGGTGAATTAAAGAATGTTAGAGATTTTAGGTTAAACMTCAAGATGAATGTTAGGGTTCACTGGAAACACCCATGGAAATGTGGCTTTTCTTGGATATCCCTCCTACCTTCAGTGAAATGGACTTGGGAAGGAGGCAGCAAACTGATTAGAAAGGGCCAGGTTCACGTCTTCATCTGTTCCTTCTGGAGGTCAGTCAARGTGTATTTATGGAAGCCTGGCAGTACTTTCCCTCCTTGTAAGCAAATAAATGAAATTACCCCAACCCATTACTGGAATAAAATGTTAATCTTCATTGCAGATGCATTTTTAGATTAGATCTGTGATGTTTCTTTGTGCATTCTGGCATGTTGCTTTGCACCTGTAAGTAATTTGTCTTGCTGGTAATGCTTGCAAATAGCCTGGAATAGTCCAATTCCTTGTAGGAAGTAATGAGCTCCATTGCTCAAGTACATTGTAAGATATGTGGTGAATTACCACAGAACTTGAAATTGAGCAAGAGAAAGCTCATCTATACATGAAGCAGAGTTAATTTCATTTATTACATTATTGTAGTTACCTAAATTCTGGCTTGTTCTTTCAGGTTTTTGATACTGTTTTGCCTTCCAGGTTGCAATATTGAACATTTTTTTTTTCTTATATTATTACTACTATTTCAGGAATAGAGTGGGGCTTTAAGGACCTTCTTGATGAAGCCAAAACAGATATGAAGAAGTGAGATGACTTTTTTTTTTCTACTGTCAGGAGAACTAAGGGTGTGGTAGACACACCTAAATGGAAACAGCTTTAATTTCTTTCTGTAACCACTGGTGGAGTCCCTTAAAAGTTCAGAGGGAGAGAAATGTTACTTGGGTCTAAAGAGCACACAAAAATCAGATTTTGGTGTGTGTTTAGAAAATATTTGTTTTTCTCCATGCATTTCAAGTGATTTGCAGTGTGTTTCTCTCATGGTGCATGCATTCAGCTCAGAGGGAAAAATGACGATTGATATATATATATTTGTTTCTTTGTAATCCTATCAACAGTTATTTAAGATCAAGACTGAATTTTAATGCTAAAGTGAATGTTGTTAACCCTGCAAAATAAATGTGATTGATTGATTGATTGAGTGATTGAGTGATTGAGCTTTTTCTCCTCAGGAGAGTGGATAGGAGAAGAGAGAAAAATCTTGAATAAAACAATTAAGAGAATTAATTGTATCCCTTTTACCTACTCAGCTATTTAATTCTGTGTTTCTGAACACTGAACATTACATGTCCTCCAGGGGAAAAGTCCTTGTAATTTAGCCTTTACAGTGTTGAGAAAAGCAGTCTGATTACATGTGGGGAGTTGGACTGAGAAAGAGCATTGACAGAAAGGAGTTCCCAGGCAGGGAGATGCTGCCCCACACTGCAACACTCACTCATAGATGGTGTTTAAAAGTCACCAGTTTCATCACTGGGAATCCGTGCTCCCTGTTCAGGTCTGTTTGGAAACACAGGAAAGATTGGGATTCCCAAGTTTCACCCAAGCTGTAACCTTGCTTAGCTGTGACCTACCTTTGTGTTAGAACTACTAAATTCACTTCCTGCATCTTATGTCTCAAAGAATTTAAGATATTATAGATGGAATACCTAGACTTTTCCCTTTTAGAGTGACTATGACAGGGCAAATATATTTCTTCCTTTATCAGTTCTTCAAAAATACTAGAAAATATCCTGGAAAACTGAAAAACAGTTCCTACATAAAGGTGAACCATTAATCTTATAAATGCTTTCTTTCTAGAGCTTGTTTCACATACTTATTCATGGTCCCATGATCTTTGTAAAATGTATACATTAAATCAGTTTTATTAATTTTGGTATAGCTATCTTACATTTTAATTTTGTTAATCAAAACATTTTTTTAAAGCGATGTGTTTTTTTCTTTTATGTTATTTTCTTTGCACCTCTTATTTTTACTTTTTACTGTTTACTTTTTACCATTTACTATTTGCTATATCTTCCATGTGCTACTTTTTTTTAATTTGTTTCATATGCTGTATTTTATGATGCCTGCGGGTGGTACTCAAGATTGAAGGTGCCAGTAGTTAATACTTATGTTAAATTTGATGCATATCATTCTCCGGAGATGTAAGAAAAATTGTTTGGCTGTTGAAGCTCTCAGATGAAAGCTAAAGTGACATACCCATTTCATGCATCACATCAACCTGTTTTGCATGCCACTGCTGTCCTACCTGAGGCTGTGCAAGATTASATTCAAACCACACAGAGCAAACAGGACAGGTATGTTGCTGCCACTTTGAACTGCATGTGCAACGTTGGTTCTTCTGTCAGATGTGTTTAAACTGAGACAAAAACAGCGGATGTGGGCTCGGTCACCTGCCAGCCACACTCGATAGCTGTGGTGGCATTTACTGCTCTGCCAAATTGACCACTCTCTGCAGCCTACCCACTTGGTTATTAATGTGATTGTGGGAATTAGCCATTCCTTAGCTCTTGGATTGGGTTCAGATTTGTGTAATTTATATTACGTACTGAACCACCTTCTCCTACTCWTCAGCCCTCATTGCAGTTTCTGACAACCTGGCTGGAATTACCCCTCTCACAGGACTCTAACTAAACCCATTCTTTGGCTCTCCACTAACAGGTGCCTTTATTTTGAGCTGTCCTGT
>NW_026623654.1:308190-319754 GCF_030028575.1 Malurus melanocephalus | reverse complement strand
TTGGAAGTCTGGAGAAGCTGAAATAAGAAAACACTGACATATAAATACACATGTATTCCCTCTTCTTATGAGTTAATTGTATCTATGTCACAATCTTATCTCTGGAGGACTCTGGTGATTTGCARTCATGGGTGTATTCCATGTGTTTCTGTCTCTTGTTTCCCTCTAGAATACTGAGCTAAAGAGGGAGAGGAGCAAGATTTGGAAAAATCTGCTTCTGTTGCCTACTCTATGTGCCTTTGCTGGCCYTGTGATTACAAACTAGCCAGAGCCTTACTAATTTGTTCATCTTTTGCTTGAATTCAAGCACTTACAGCACAAAATATTGCTCGTCTCTGTTAAGTTTTGGTAAAGTCTGTTCTCTTCACCTTTGTTTTTCTAAAGTGAATGCAGTGAGAGATGCCAAGTTCCTACAGGCTAAATGGAATCAAAACCTAGGGGGTTTGCAGCCTGGCTTTTGCTCCAACTTTTGCATCCTCTGAACTAAAGGATACACTCAGCCCTCCAAACAAAACCTTTCAATCTTTTGCTGGAGCTCYACACATCGTACTTTGGCTTTTGACAGGGAACTGCTCCAGGTTTTAATCTTGATTGTCCTTTGACAAGTACACAGGAGCCTTTTGTGTCCCCAGGCAGAGTCGTGTTCTTTTCCTGTTTTCCCTCTCTCTCTCTCTTTGCAGTTTTTCTGAGCCTTACATTTTGCGTGGTTGTTGTCATTGGAAGCAGGGACAAAGGTGCTATTTGTCTGCTCCTACTCAGAGCAGGAGGAGAGCAGATGCTCGTAGGAATGGTGCTAATAATCTGCAGTAGGAGTGGCAGTACGTCGAGTAGGAAAGATCCCTGGCTGACCATGTTTTCCACCGCTTTAGGGCACAACTACAGTGTGCAGCAAAGAGAGCCATGCCAACTCCAAATGAGCCAAATCTGGAGCTGCAAACTGTTTAGCTGTGCTGCACAGGAGGATGGTGGAGCTGCCAGGCCTGCAGGAACATGCTGCATCCTAAGGATTTGTCATGTARTCAAAGGAAATGGGATGTGTGTGGGAAATCCCAAGAAAGTGCTCTGAAAAAATTCATCAAAATTTATGTGTGAGTGTGCACACTACAGTTTTACAAACAGACAGATACTGCCATCCAACTAAATTCATAGTGCTCTCAAGCCATTTCCTGCCTGGAACACTTTAAACGTGGTAGCCTTGTAATGATTTCAATTTGGTTCGAGGCTAAAAAATTAACTGGAAAGCTATCACCACATGTCTAGTAATAAATCTCCAGTGCAATGTACTTCTTAATTTCTGTTGTTGCCTTTAAGTTAAAAGTACACAAAAGCAACCCCCTTTAAGCTCAATTTCCACTCAAATTGGCACCACTTGCAAGTGCAGAAACAGAACTGAATGTGTTTGTGGCAGTCATGATAATTATGGAGCACAAGATTAACCTGGCCAGRAAAGATAAATATCTTGGTATTCACTGCAGTGATAAAATGACTTTGGAATGCAGCCTGACAGAGTGGCAGATGAAATTTGATTTTTCTAGCTATACATAGCTCACAACAGGCCTCTGTAATATTTGTTGAGTCTAAATGTCCTGAGAACCTCATGTTGTCTTTGTACCATGGGTAGTTATTCTTTTGCRGTATTTTATGGGAAAAGCCTAAACTTCTAATACCAAAAAAAATAGGTAAGAATCTTTGAAAGATGCTGGAAAAGGAAAAAGACTGGACTGAGCTGTAGAACATGTTTCTTTTCTTAAGTGTGAATTAGATCTTTCACAAAGGCCATGTATTCCAGATCTATCTGTCTAAATAATCGAGTTATATTGGTACTGTGTAACATGCTCCGTCTCAGGGGAAAAAAAACCAAAAAAACAAAGTATAGTTCTTCCATGAGGTAAGATCAGATTTGTCTGAACTGTGGTTGACTGCCAAAAAAAATGGCTAAATGTATATAATTTGTGAAGAAAAACACTGTTATCTTCTCCCTAAATTGTGGGTGCAAGTATGATGATGTGAAGGTAGAGAAGTCAGAACAGTTACTAAATATCTGCTGGGCTGTGTTCTCTGTGTCACCAAAATACTATTGAAAAATATTTGCACGCTCTTAGTTTCCAGTGATGKCCTCTATATATGGAGCAAAGTTTCACAGGTATGTTTATTTTCTTCAGTAAATAAAAGCCTTTCAACAGCTTCCTCTTGAAGGGAAGTCTTCAGCGGTTTCACTAAGTTCTAGAATCTTTGTCTCAAGGCATCAGTGTCTTGCCACCAAAATTTTCAGTGAGTCTCTGGTGCTGAATTTGTGTTCTGTGATATKTTCCTCCTCCTTCTGAGGTGCAGCACACGGATCTGAACTGCACGTGCAAGAAGGGGGCTCACACAGCACTGTGTTCTTTCCCTGTGCTCTGTCAGCCTCTTTCTGTGTGARTCAGAGAATTTAAGACCAGGGAGGGCCATTAGATCATTCCATCTGACCTTCTGTAAGAACCAGATCGTTTCATTTTGCACAGGAAGCCGTTTGTTGATCCTGCTAGCTCCCGGAAAGAAACCCAGGGAGGCAGCAACAACTGCTGTGTGTGGTACTGCTCTTGGCACTGTGRTTGCTCTGGTTAATCACCCTTTCTAAACAAACACACCTTCCRTAGCCAAAAACTTGCCTCAGTCTTCCAGCTCACTCARCTGGCACACTCTGCTACCTGTCACCACGAAACTTCTCATTCTTAATTTTTAGCTTGACTTTGCCTGGCTTCATCCGTTCATTGACTTTGTCAATTGATGTGTTTGTATTTGTGCTTGATGGCTATGATTTCTGCATGTTCTTGGCCAACGTTTTCCTGTGATGTCTCCACGAGTACGTTTCTCAAATGTCTTTGCTTTATAGATGTGTTTTTCCCTGGTTCCCATCCCTTTCCAGTGGATGACTTCTCCTCTTCTTGCATTCACTGTGTGTTATCTACAAGGTGAGCGTTGCCTTGCACCTCCTCTTCAGCTGTGCATACAAACACTTCTAATTATAATAAAATTAAAGACCTCTTATTTCAGACATGCTTTTGTAACTGCTACTTGGAAATAATTTTTCATCAAGAAACTGTGACCTGTAACTAACTGATTGAAGCAATTAGAAACAACTCCTTTTCATGGCTTTATTTTCTTTTGAGGGGAAGAATGGAAGGGTTTATGATGACAACAAATCTGAATTACCATATTTAGGAATTACAATWCCTAAAAGGACAAACAGATGTTATTTTCAGATATTTACACTTGGGTCTTGGATTAAGAGTCCAGTTGTCTTCCCTGCCTCTTCCAGGGTCTATCTCCACATCAGCCTAGGGCTCCCTCCACCTATTGAGGGGTATCCAAGTCATTATGCTTTTGAACTACATTCATGTGCACACAGACAAATCTGAGAAGTCTCTCAAATTGGTATTTTTTGTCATTCCATGTTTACACAGTACTTTTTTTATTTGTTACTRCTCATTGAAGAAGAATGGCTTTTGGAAGTAGTTTCTTTCAGCTTCAGAAGATGATCTGAAGCTCTGTGTGTTCTCACTCACTACTGATGCCTACTCCATCCTGTGCATCTCTCTTTAAATTCCTTGTTTCTCCCACATCCCAATGGTAAGTGAAAGATGAGAGGGGTGTGGGTGGTCTCTCTTGGACACAGACTTGCTTCATGAATCTTTAAGCTTATTTTTGCATCCCAGCATCCATGGTTCAAATGTTAACAGAGTTTTATTAGTAAATAAAAATACTTTATTATCAATTAAAAAAAAAAACCCTTCATGTTACTGTAGTAAACAGATTTGTTGACTTGTACTTATTCTAATGATTGGACACTAATTTAAGAAAGACTGGCAAATCATTTCACTGATTTCTGAGAGATAAGGACTGATAAAGTTAACAGCACTATTATTTGCTTTCCTTCTCCTGGAATTTGTTTTGATGCTAGATACTGCCTTAACCAGAACTTTGGATACCAAAGTTTACTCACTGCTGCTCAGAGTTCATGTTGATACTTGAATCAGCAAAACTCCTGAGTATATCAAACCTCTGTGTGTGCCCTGAGCTTTGAGTTGAGGGCTTACCTTTTTTTTTTAGAAGAAATCCTTGTGCTGAGGCAGATAGGCTCGTGGAGTTTTTAAAACTTTCACAACAAAGGTGTTATTTCTCTTCTGTAAACTGTATAACATCCAATTCAGTAATCATTATTTTATTTGCGAGCTCAATTATCCAAATAATTTTCATGCCTTTTATGTTTAGAGTGTCATAATTCAGCAAGATACTTTGATACAATAGTCAAAATGTGCTCAAAAATTATTTAAGGCTTCAAGATGCTTGAAGGTGTTAACAGAGCCCTTTGTGCCTAATTTGCAATATGTGTGTGGAAGTCCTTCTTTATAAAAAATACTTTTTCAAATTCTGTTCTTGGTAATGAGGGCTTGAGCAAGGTTTGAGCTGTGAAACCCTGCATAGAGTTGGGCCACATTAACACAGAAACAGCTCACCAAATTCCTAGAGGTGATTTAAATCTTAGCATAGGTACTGTGAGATATTGAAGCTAGCAGGTTATTATTATTTTAGCAAGATTAATCAGGTGGGGTTTTTAAAAATTAATTTATTTTTGGAGAAAAGACAGGAATGTTGTTATGCAGCAGTCTCTGTTAGAAGGTCAGAAATTTCTCTGGACATAAGCCTCTGCTGCTGAAGACACTGCTGAGGACAAATACTGTTTGGAAGAAACTTGGACGGAAACTATTTAATATGCCATCAAGCCTCTCACTTCCCCATTGGTTTTTGAGGCTCCTGTTGAGCTTCAGGATGGTTATTACCAATAACCTCAACCTCTTCCTGTGTTGTCTTTTTCAGGCAGGTAGGAGCTCCTTTTKTCAGTATCCTGAGTGCAGATTTGTTTTCTCTGACCAAGATCCAGAGGAATTAAAACCTGGGCATGCTAGCACAGTGATAAATAGATCTTGCTAGTCTTTGTACCGTGGCTTTAACACCTTTTTTTTTTTCCTTTTAGCTTTAGTGGCTTTTTTTCCTTTTTTCTTTAGTTTAGTGGCTCAGCTATTCACCAGGGCCATGCAAGCTGCATTTGGCAGAGGGCATTGGCAGAGCAAGTTTTTTTATGTGCCTGGAGAGCAGACAGCAAGGGGTTGTGTTTGCCTTGGAATACCTTGCTGATATAACTCAAGAAAGTGAATTTCCTTGAGGTCTGCCTGTCAGCATTAAGGAAAAAGTAATTCAGAAACAGGTCCACTGACTGCAAAGGCCAGTGGAGTTCATCCCTGAAAATTAGTTCTTGTTGGAGAAGAGAATTGGAAATATCTCCTAATGATAAGTGAGTTAAAAAGGRAAAATGGGACAAAGAAGACAGGAGATAGAGAGGTGAGGGCAGGTAGAGAAAAGCTAAAAGTACACAAAAAAAAAGCTGAGAGTGATAGAGAGATGGACAAGGGTTATTTTTTGAGCCATAGGCAGAATGCACTTTAGGGAAATCTGCATCTGGGAATACTGAGATCCATAGAGAAGCCTACACCCTGGTGAAGTCTGATTTTTTCAAGCCTGAATTTCAGGCTTGAAAGGCAGAGAGAAAAGTGCCATATTTCAGGTTACCTCAAAATCCCAGCAGAGTAAAACTATTTAGTGACTATTTCAGGTAATAGGAGTGTCTCAAAGGACTTCCACCTACAAAATGCCACCAAATGGAGAGTTTCTCTTTAATAACTCATCTTCSTCTAACAGCTGCTCCAGGGGCCAGATATAGAAAGATTACATTATAAATATCAGGTTTCCAGGGTAGACCAATGGTAAGCTAAAATGTCAGTTTGCCTAGTGCAAACACTTGACATATGTTGAGCAGAATAGGGAGTAATGAGGTTGGAGACTGTCTCTTTGCTCCTGGTCACCTCTTTTTCGGTTATTTTTCTGGGTACATGCTTGACAGGGACTAAAGGGCTGGTACCATTTCATCTCCTCTGTTCAGAAAACATTCACCAGCTTAGTGTGCASGGAGCTGAACTGCTGATGCTCTGTGTGAACTTGCTCATGGCTGGACTGTCAGAATGATTCTGCTGTGGCTTTAATGAACTAGCTGTGAGACCAATTACACCCTGTAAAAGATGTAATGGTTAATTAAACTACAGCAGTTGGCCAAACCTGAAGGCTACTGAAATACTAGGTGTGTATCTGGAAGTGAAGTGAGGCTGAAACACACAAGAATTCTTTTTCTTCCTAAATACTTTGCTTTAATATGTCCAGACGAGATAAGAAACTGAATAAATTCAAGAACATTTCTTTTTTCAAGAGACAGGGAGTTTACTTAATGATTCCAAACCTGCCCCTTTCATTCCCTGTTTCTAATGCACCATCACTTTCACCTTTCTCACATCAAAGAAGAGATGAAAATGGCCCCCTGCAGACATCGTGAACACTGCTCTAATAGTGCTAGCAGTGAGAGGTTGATTTTTAGTTTCATACTCATCCTGTAAGCAGCTACTGCCTGATTTCTTCCCTTTCCCACCATCTTCTCTCTCCGGGGTGCAGTGTCTGTGGCAGTGCTGCAGCCCCACGTTTGCCTGGCGTGTTTGGGTACCGCACCCTCTATGTTGGGATGCCGAGGGGAGAGGCTGGGGGATGCTCTACCTTGTTTTAGCTGATCTGTGTTTGGTGTCCGAGCTATGCTGTGCCTCTGAGGGAGGACTCATGCTAACATCTTGTCTTGTGGGAGTATTGATCCCACCTGGCTCCTGGCTCTTCCATCAGGACATCGGTCAGGAGCCATGGAATCACCTCTGGGTGCTCTCTCCATCCCTCCCCTGGGAGCAGCAGCAGCAGCATTGCCACTGCCTGGCAGAAACTGATGGGACAGGGTGAGTCAGGACAAATGACTGTGCCAGACAAGTTTCTGTTTAGCTTCTAAACCCAGGCAAAATCATCCATGGCCTTATCTTGTGCTTCTCAAAACATCAGAACCGCATAAGAGGGGGGAAAACGAGAGCCAGAGAGAGGGAGAGGGGGAGATGTGGCTGTGAGAATGGCAGCCGGGGAAAATGGGTCTGTATGTTCACATGCACTGTGCCTGTGTGGGGAAAAAAAAGTCTGAGTCCATGATAAGATGAAGCATTTAAAGGATATATCATTTATATATCCTCTGTTTTCAAAGAAAAACTCTGCTTCCAAGCTCATGAGTTGAGAGGTGAGTATTTAACTGTAGGTTGAAGGTTATTCTAGCCACTCTGAGTACCCCTAAAAACAAAAAACAACCAACCAAACAAAAAATAAAACCCACCCTAGAACAAAACCAAACACTAAATCTAGTAACAGCTGGTTATTTTCCATGCATAATCCTTCAATAGCTGCTTGAGACAAGGAAAAAAATCCATTCTCAAAACAACCATTTACATTTACAGCTATTGCATGTAACATCTACGCTCTACCAGCTGAGGCTGGTAGTTCCTGCTTTTCATCAGTATAAATGCCCCTCCTCTGCAATAGGGAATGAGTGATAATAACTTTGATACAAGCTACCATTAATTTTATTTAGCATGTRAGTGAATGCTGCTTTCAAAAAAACACCATRGAAACAGKKTTTTTTTTYWWMWRAKRARMWRYTKWWTWWTTTTTTTTTTTGCATACTGYATGTTTGAGAAAATTGAAATKCTCAGTCAAAAATGAATAAMTGAATAAAATCCAGTAAGAAATGTTGTTTAATAGGCATATTATGTGTCTTCATAGCAATATAATTTCTTCATTTCTTGGCTTTATTTGCACTTTTTTCTCTTCAGCAGTAGCATTAATTTTCAATCCCTTCTGCTCTGTGTGGGCTGTTRTCCAGTGACCTAAAAAGTGACACGTGTTACAGATTTTGAACAATTACTATTTATGCTTGGGGGGGGAGGGTTGAAGGGGTTATTATTTGAGGAGTTGACTAATGTCATGCTTTTCTTTTATATATCTGTATTTTATATATATATATATATATATATATTTGTGTGTCACACACAACCTACATAGCTATGTGTGTGTGCTGTTTGTCTTCTGTAAACAATTAGACAGGAAGTTTATATTTAGGAAAGCTCTAGTCTGGTGAGTGAGAGCAGGAGCTGAGGTGACCTGAAATTGTAGAAACTTGATTTTCTCTGTCCTGCCTTTGTGGGATGAGTTTGTCCTCCGCTGGCAGTGAGATATGTGTTTCCATTTCCCCAGAACGTTTGTAGTTGCTTGCATAAAAGAGAATTTGGGACTTGAGCAGGATTTCACTTGGCTGGTTCTGTGTCTTGTGACAAAGTCAGTTTTAAGATACCTGTGATGCTGAGGAATTTTAGGAGTTTGGACATCAATAACAGCTTGTGGTTGAAGTATGTAAGCACACTGGGAGCATTTAGGGACTTGGCCTCTAATATAGGAAGCTACTTAGTCCTGTTTATTAGATAAAAGACGCCTCCCTCACCGCCTAAACCCCCAAATCAACCAGTCCTATCAGTCACCAGGTGATTGAGGATGCTGCATCTGAGACCATGTCACTGCCACTCATTGGAGGTTTTGCTTCAGAGGACCTGCAGAGCCCAGAGCCTGCCCAGAAGGACTTTTTTATCAGTTATGATAGGGCTAAAATGCATAGCAAAGCATACAGCTTCAATTAATTGTGTAAGGATTGTTAATGTAAGCAGAAAAAAAAAGTAAAATGTTTACCAAAACATGAATTATGTAGATCCTGCAGATATTACTAATTTGCAGATGGCAGAGTGTTTTTTAGAAAAGGATGAATGAATAAATATTTAAAAGTCTCACTTTGGTTTTATATGAGAAGRCCTCATGTGATGAACTACTGTTGTTTACTTCTGTTTCAATGGTATTCTYCCTTTTTAGCCTAAATTTTCCAAATCTAAGCATTCTACATATCTAATACATATRTTCTTTAATTTGTGATGATTTGATCATTTATAATTTGTTGCTTTTTTTCCAACTGCTTCTGGATGCTTAAATATTAACCAAGAGGGTTTTTTTCCCACGTTTTATTCTGTTACCACATGAGCATCATTATAAATAATACATTTTTTTTGTTTCCATATGTCAAAGATGTTTAGAAATAAGCATCTTYATTGCAGTAGTGTCTGAGAACACAAACACGCAGCCACCACTTTGTTAGATGTTCTTTTATCAGAAACTGTTTGATTAGTTCTATTTAGAAGATGCTGGAGGCTCTGATGCTCTGTGAACACCTCTCTGCTCTTTAATGAACACTTCTGAATCCTCCAGCAACACAGAATCAGAGTCTYATTGTCTAAGCTCAAGTTGGCTTTAATTTGTCAGATGGCACAGGTCCCCCTCTTCACGAGACTTCATATTTACACCAGAAGCTTATTGCCCTCGCCTGAAATTCCTTTTTGGAGTTGTCCACTTGAATCACAGGCAGGAAGGATGTGTGATGTATTTAGGAGACTATTTGTCATGTAAGTTGTGTGAGCACACGAATCCTGTAGCACTGGTGGCACCTCTGTTGTCACACTGGTAAGAGCAGAGGCAGGAACTCTGTGATGAGGGATTTTGACCACACAGCAGGAGCACCCACCTTACACGTGTGCTTTCAGTTTCATCTTGGTGCAGATTTTGCTTCTAAGAGAAATAAACCCAGACATTATCACCAGCAGCCCAGATCCAGACAGAAGGCAAAGCCTTGCATTGATGCTCCTGACTCAGTGCAGAATAGTTAATGACTTTTCTTACATAAAGGCACGGCATGGATGGGCAATTAGGTGTGATGATTAAGTAATTCTGTAACCTTGCTTACCCTTTTAAACAGCGTGAAGAAAAAAAAAGGTTGCATTAGAAAGCAGAATAGAAATTGGTCTGGTGCACATAAAAGCTAATTTGTAAGGAGAGGAAAAAAGATTGTGCCACTCAAACACTCTGCATGTATTGAGAAAATGAGATCAGCAGAGGATTCAGAGTGARTTAAAGAGGCAGCAACATTTAAAASAGTTAATTCACAAGTACTMGGKAGAACATATACAACTAACAWACAGCTAATATCAACTTACAGAAGATAGTCAGAAAAACTGCCCCTTTTGCTCTTCCTATATCCAAAATACCTGGCAATGCTAACATCAGACAGGTCTGTGCTTGGTGTATTTTACCTTAGAGAAGGAATTGAAGTGGTTAACAAATTGGCTGGTATTGTTTAGTTCTGTAATGGATAAATCATGACAGGAAAAGAGTAGATGTGAGTTAATGAATGCAGTATTTATGTCAGCCCTGCAGGGCAACGCAAAGAAAACATGCACATTAACAAACAGTTTAATACCCAGGAAGTGCAAAATAAACTGACTCCATAGAAACCCTAGGATGAGTAGGGATAAATATAACTTTCATTCCTTGTTTGGCTAATTCTGCAATGCTTTATGAGATTAACCTGTTGCTGTGTGTTTGGATGATTAACCTGTTACGGTAATTAGCCTTTTAGTTATCAAGTCTGTAAATAATTTTTCACTACATGCTTGCTCTAGGCTTGTGGACAGAAAAGCAAACTGGTCCTTCATGCATATCCCAGACTTGGCTCTCCTTGTAATTCTTCCTCTGGTTCTGAAGCTGCTCTCAAATTTGGCTCAATTTCCATCGCAATCTTTTGTGCTTTTATCATTCTCTCCTATGAGTCATGCGGCTCTTCGCTCAGATGTGCAGATTATCTGAGATGTTTCCTTCTTCTTCTTCAGCTTAATTATTTYTAATAATGCTTTCAGGTTAGATTGAGTGGAATTGAATATTAAGTTTCAATCTACTATTAAACAATTCTAATAATATTTTGGATATTTAAGACGTTAATTTAAACATTAGCTAATGGTAGACTCCTTGAATGAGGCTTGACTTTTTATTGAAAAAACAAGGGTTTAATGTTTCTTGTGTTTCCTTTCCTCTGTATATTTCTTTAGAAGATAGACAGTGTTGTATGGTTTCTCTTTTCATGTAACAGCTGTGTCCAGCATACTTAGCAAGATATTATGTGTCATCCACAGCATTTTGTTAGGTGCTGAAGCTCTGCTGTAAAGCTGGCATTTCCATTAGGGTAGATCAGCGTGGTTTAGTCATCAGATGACTATTACAATTATTTTATCACTTTTTTTTCCCCAGCAGAGTAATCACTTTCTCATTGATCTGGACATACAACTGATAGATGGATATTGGGATGGGCTGTAAGCAGCAGGCTCCAGCTGCATTAGATTGATGCATCAGGCAGCTTCCAGCTGAGTGTGATAGGAAGATTACAGGTCTCCAACTGTATCTCTGTGCAACTCAGAGTAAACTGTGTAAAATCTACCTGAAAGATTCAGCATTGCATCCTCCAGACCCTCCTGTTACAGTGGGTGCAGGAAGTACTGACAWGGGAATCTTAATTTTTAAAGGCACTGAGGTTCAGCACATCATCAGCTTACACACTGTGATTCTATCTGTAGGTACAGATCTTTGAGACAAAAATAATGAATCAAATCACCCAGAAAAACTTTCTCACTTTGCGTCCAGATGCACAAGTGATTTTCCTTAATAATAGTGACAACAGGTGATACTGATAACAA
>NW_026623654.1:299804-308042 GCF_030028575.1 Malurus melanocephalus | reverse complement strand
CCAGATGGTTATAAGAAAGTGGTGACGAGTCTTCTGGCCTCTTTTATACCCTTTATAAAATACTATTTTCATGGACTTTATTTAGTATAAACTCTACTATAATCTCACAAACTCTAATGTTTGTGTGACTCGTGTAAATATTACATTGTGAGAGACACCACCAGCATATAAATGAACTTATTTTCCTTCTGTGCATCCAGTCAAGTTTTAGGAAATATTTATGCAGCATAATTTACTGTTTGTAGGGACAAAATKTTGTAATTGGATACCAATCCCTGAAAATTGGTCAAAGCAAAACCAATACAAGTATTGAACTAGCTTGTAAGTGTTAGAATGACTTAAAGATTTGGCTTTTCTTCCCAGRTAAACTTGTATTTCATCTTGACTTTAGGGCCTAGCTGCACTAATGACTTTGRCATAGTCTCATATAATTAATTTTATTTGAAATCAAATGGTCAGAGGTTCAGAATGAACCACACTGTTGGTACAAAAATAGCAGCCTTAGCATAATATTGTTTTTTGACATTTTTTCTTTTCCACAGATCTGTCTTTTTGCAGTCATTGCTTGAGACTGTACTGTTTACTGAATCACTAACAAATACAGGTTCCTAATTTATTTGAGGCTCTGAGAGAGGCAAGGCAGTGTGATTTATGCAACAGAAACACTTGTGTAGTGTAGTCCATCTGTTTGTAAATTTTGGGGGTTTTATGATAAACAACATTTTTGTTAAATTAGTAGTGCAGTAGTTTAATGTGAAGAATTCTCTAAAACCCAGTAAATAGTTAAAAGATCTAGGAGAAGGCATTTGAGCTTGGCAGAATCCCATGGGAAGCTGCTCTGGAGGGCAGAGGTGCTCAGGGCACCAGAAAAGCCCTTCCCAATCTGCAGAAAATCAAGCAGTTGTGGCAGGAGGTCAGCACAAGCAGAGCTCACGTGTAAAAACAAGGGTACCAAATGGGGTAGAGGCTGTGGGCTACCAAGGAGGAGCCCAGGCAGATTTTCCACGATTGGATGGATAGTGAATGGGTGTAGGAAAGCCACAACTTAGCTGAAATTGGGAAGGATGTGAGGACCAAACTACAGGTTTGTGTACACAGCCTTAAGTAAAAAAAAAAAAAAAAAAGCCTAAGGGAGATGTGAGCCCACTCCATACAGGAGCAGGGGATGTGTTCAGTCATTGGTTGCCTCAGTTCTTTCTGTGTTTTCCTGTTTTTTCCTGTTAAATTCTGCTCTTAGCTCAGCCTCTGAGCCGAGGGTCAGAGCTTGGGGGAGTGAAGAGTTGCCTGCAGTGGAGAAGGATCAAGACTGATGGCTTCTAGGGCAGCTGGACATCCCCAAGTCTGATGGATAAGGCTGCACCAGAGAAGGGGGGAGGCTGACAGGAGTTACTCACTGTCACCTTCAAAGAGGCTCACAGTGACAGGAAAGGGGCAAACATTGCTCCCAGCCTCAAGAAGGACAAGGAATAGGATCTGGGGAAAGCTATGCAGCAGACCCTCCTGGAAACCAAGGGGCCTTTCCAAACACAAGSATCTAGTAGGTGATTTGTGACAGCCAGCATGGAATTACCTTGGGCAAGATGAGCCTGACCTTCTGGGTTGCCTTCTCTCTTGGGTTGGCTGGCTGTGTGGGTAAGGGGAGAGCAGTGATGTTGCCTTTCCCTGACATTAACAAGGCCTCTGACCTTGTCTTCCATAATTTCCATCCAGAGAGATTGGTGAAATATGAGGTGGGTTAAAAGATGGGTGAGAAGTTGGTGAGAGGATTCGGGGGACAATTTGTTGCTGTGCCTGAYRGGGAGGTGTGGAACAGGCTGARCCAGGCTCTTCTCAAGASTTRTATGRCAAWAGKGSGAGAGGCACCAGACATGAGCTACARTGYAGGAGATCYGGATCAGGGGCAAGGAAAATGCTTTTCACTGTGAAGGTACCCAAACACAGGGTCAGAGCCCCTGAGAGGTCATGGGATCCCCTCCCTTGGCCCTGTGTCACCTGTGGTAGCTGATGCTGCTCTGAAGAGGTCCCTTCCAACCTGGGTCACTGTCATTTTTATCAATTTCAAGGAGTACTGAGCCTTTAGTTCCCTGCAAGTTTGTGCTGGTGCCAAGGAACACAGCAGAGTTTAGCACCATTTTAAGAATCAGTTCCAAAGAGCAGCTGAAGACACTCTCTGCACTGTGAGGTGAAGACCAACCCCAAAGAAAGAGCCCTGAGTGGAGGTATTACCTGAGCTGCAAGTAAATCTGTCTGAGACAACAACATTGCTCCCCCTGTGCAAACACAGGCAGTTCCTCATTAAGTAATCAGGGCTGGTTTGTTAAAGTAAAGAAAAAGCTGAGAAGGGGAACATGGTGGTGATGTCACCACCTTTCCTCCCAGAGGCATTCCCAGCAGAGGTACCAAAATTCAGAACAAAGACAGTTCAGTGACTACTTCTATGCATTTTTAGTAAGTGAGATTGAAAGTTTAGACTTGTGTGAAAACTGAGCTAATTTAGTGTGCTTTGAATAAATATCTGATGAGACAGTTKCACCAGATTATTGTAATTGCAAAGAAAGAAGAAAAGACTTGTAAATGCAGTAAAAATGAACAAGCTTCCAATGTGTGCACCTAATTTTCTTCYTGGAATGCTGCCTCAGCCTTCCCAGAATAAAACAACCATTATTTCTGAAGATACAGCTCAGTTGAAAGAATATTGTGCCAAGCAACTATTTTGAGAATTCAGTTCGTCTGAATGAAAAAAAAAAAAATATCCAAAACCTAACAACTAAATAGCAAGTTTTGTAAATTGTCTGAAATTATTTTTCAAAAATGTGTCTAGGGCATTAAAAAAAAAAAGGATGTCTGAAACATATAGTGTATCTGAAAAAGGCAATGAAGTGTTATTTTMTTTTGCATAGATGTGAAATATTCACTCAGTGATAAAGGGCTTGCAACACGTTTTTGCTGCCTTCTGTGAGTAAACATTTCCAAAGCTGCGCAGTCTTTAGAAGTGAACCCAAAAAAGTAAAAACTTGTGACTCTTTTGCTCTGTTAGTTTTTCTCCCAGTCTTTAATTGAATACTTTATAAAAGTTGTAAGGAAGATGTTTTACTGTCTGGGGAGCAAGCAATAAAAAGGATAACTTAAAGCAAAACATTTAAAATAAATGTCAGTTTAGGGCAGATGCTTTAAAAGTGATATTTAAAATAAGTGGGCTAACAAAAGACATTTGAAAAATAAAGTTTACAACAAAATCACAACAGTACCCATACTGAGCTCTCTAAGAGGAAATTTAATTTGTATTTGTTTCACTATAGTTTYTGTCTGATTCCTAAACACAAGAGAATTAGTTTCATTGGAACAGTAAGAATGAAGTATTAAAGTTTCATTGAGTTATCATGTGAGACTTATTTTGGCTCATATTCCTGTCTAAGCCTCTGCTCCTAACTTTATTTATCCTTTCAGTTAATTCCAGTAGGGCTGAATAGTGCATTGCCTTTTTCTGTTAGTAATTGCWGCAGTGCTGGTGTCCCACACCCTGAGAACAGGTCTCAGAAATATCTCTTCTAGGCTGAGTGGAATTTTTCATATACATGGCTATTAATGTGGAGATGAATTCAAACTTGAATCCCAAGTGTTTTCCAGGGAAATAATTCCCTGTCATAGCTTGTAACTATTCAGGGTTTTTAATCATGCTGAGATAAATTGAGTGAAAGATAATTTGCTTTCAATCGTAAAATCTGCTGCTCTAGTAAGCTCTAAGTTGGTGAGTTTATCAGGTAGAAGACATAGGTTTGTATTTGTATTTATGGTCCTAAAAAGTTCATATTATGAAGAAACTCCCTCTGTCATTCACAAATTCTGTACCATCTCTGGCAGAATTCCAGGCAAACTTATAGAGTGCTTTTCAGACAAATATGGTAGTAAACTAAAGCTGTCATATTAATTCATTTTAGTGCTAAGCAAACTAGTTCAGGCTCCATAAGGATCTATATTACATCTATTCTGAACCTGTGCCAATTTCTTATTTTTAGAACTGAAATCAAGTTCAAATCTTGAGGTCTTGAAACATTTTTCTCTTCTGGCAGACCTGAAATTCCAAGTGGTCAAGTACCATATATGAGYAAACTTGTAGTATTTGTACCCTTGAAAGTAGTAAGGATTTGTAAAGGAAATGTTTTGGTGGTGTGGGGTTTTTTTTTTATTTATTCTTGAGGGATGGGGCTGCTGTGTGTTGAGGTTTTTCTTGCTTGGTTCATTTGTTTAGGGTTTTTGAATGGATGGGGATTTTTTTGTTCTTTAGTTTGTTTGTTTTGTTTTTTGGTTTTTTTTTTTGTTGGTTTTCTAATGCTGTTGGCTTTTGAATTGCTTTGTTTTGTTTTCTCCTGAAAGATCTTTTTTTATCTTGGCAGTGAGAGCTAAAACTTCAGGTAGAACTTAAACAGCATTCTGGATAACTGCACACATATGGCACTGCTCCTGTGTTTTATCTGAGATCAGATTGTTTTGTACTTGAAAGATTATCTTGTATCTTTGTGTTTATCTTTTCTATTTGTAGTACACAAATGAGTTGTTTAAAGCTACTTCTGTGCAGAACAGATTCTACAAAGCAGTTATAAATCATCCAGARAAATAGTTGGAACATATGTTTTCCTGTACGTGTTGTACCTGAGAATCCCTCATAAACTCTGAAAACATTGGCCTTGGGAGACTGCTGTAATTGCCAATGACAAGCAACCTTAAAATAGCAGATAATTTCCATACATTTCAAGCTGAAATAGGATTTGAGAGATTAATATTTGTGAGTGATTAAAGCGGTAGTTAAGCATAGTGTGCCTGCCATATGTGTTTCAGCGCAGCAATATGAATTCATTTCAGACCTCACATGACAGACCTGATTCTGTTAATTTTGCTGTTTTGAAGGGGTCTCTTGCTGGTTTTGGTGCCTTCCCTGGGCTGAGCAAGCCTGGCTCCCTCAGCTGTTCCTCACAGGGCTTCTGCTCCTGCCCTGACCATCCTGGAGCTCCYCTGGACTCTCTCCAGCTTCTCCTTGTCTCTTGTTTTGGGTTTGTGTGGAAAAAYTTTGGTAGCAGCAGAACTACAGGGTGGCTTCTGTGAGAAKCTGCCAGAAGCTTCCACRATGTCTGACAGAGCTGATGGCAGCTGACAGAGGCTGAGCCCACCAGACACAGTGGCACTGCCTCGGGGGTCATGTAATTAAAAGGGAAAGAAAAGTTACTGTGCTGAAGGAATGGCAGCCAGAGAAGAGAGGAGTGAGAATGTGTGAGAGCAGCAGCCCTRCAGACCCACCAGGGATATGATGCCTTAGGATTTTCAGCTTCTATATTTTCATACATCTATATTCTCCAGTATAACACTAAAACTACCATTCTCCCATCTTTAGACAAAACAATCCCTCTCTGATCCTGAATCCAAGGACACCTCGCTGCCTCAGAGCCCTAAAAATATGTAAACAACAGTGAGTTGGAGGAGCAAGTTTGGGGTGGTTGACATCATCACCTGAAAAGATCACTGGAGAATTATGACCCAATATCTTAATAAGGCAGAAGTTATAAAAGGTGAAAATCTCATGACTCAGTGTCCATTTTGGGTGTAGCCTCAGGAGGAGGAGGAGTCTTTTGTCTGCCCTAATGTACCAATAGGCCTGTTAGGCCTGGATTAAAGTTGTCTACTCTCAATCTATTAAATTTGTCTGGCCTCTATTTCAGATTAGGGTGATTGATAAGGATGGGGCAGAGCAGGAGGACAGGAGAAGGTGTTCCATGCCCAGAGCAGTCCTGGGTGAATGTTGTGGTGAGACAGCTGTGGAGGCTCATGGTGGGGCAGGCATGGATGCACCTGTGGATAATGGAATGCCCCACAGCAGAGCAGGAGGATGCCCAGAGAAGGGTATTCCCTTTGGGAATTCTCTGCTGGAGCAGTCTCCTGGCAGGGCTGTGGCCCCATGGAGAGAGGAGAAGGCTGGAGAAGGATGGCCAGCAGGAATTGTGACCGCTGCTCTGGAACAGGCTGCTCCTGGTGATGCATCCTGCTGGAGACATTCCTGCTGGATCTGGGAAGGGCTCATCCTGGAGAACGCTGTGAGGAAAGGGTGGAAACTGCAATCTGCAGGACACGGTACAGAGCTGAATGATTATATTCCCTAATATCCTCTAATGATCACAGCCTTTGCCTTAGCAGAGCCCCACTGCTGTCGGGATTCTCAGTCACAGTGGCCCTGCCTGTGCTGGTGTCTCAGCAGGGGAAGCAGGTTGATTCATCAGGAGCTGATCTCTGAACCTGTAAATCCAAATCTATAGAAACCACTTTATTAAAAACTAGTGGCGTATCATGCCCATCATCTGGAGCCCAGAGCTATTTCATGTTCAATCTTCTCAACATTTAAAGGACTTTGGTTTCTCTCAGTTTTTATGGATAATGATCATGAGACTCACTTTTGTCAGACTGAAATAATAACTTCATTTACCATTTTCTGTCCAGTAATAAATTGATTTGGGGAGGAGTGACTAAAACATGCATATTATTTCAATGCAAWATATATGGATTTGTGTAAGTCAGATACTTTGTGATAAAATCATGAAGAAAAAAGCACTCTGGCAGCTCTTGATTTTTAAAGTTCTGTTTCTATTTATAAATTCTGTTAGGAAGGCGCAGCCTAAGCAGAAAGACAAATTCAAATCACACTTTTTATGTAATAGTGCTCATTTCTCTAAGGGTCTGAAATGCCCCATTCATCAGTTCTGTTATCTCTTGGCTTGATGAGCACTTAAAGTTGAAACATGTAGCTATCTTAATCTACTTTGAGATACAGAGCTTTTGGATACATAAATTAGAACCTGCACTAAGGCAAGCACATAATTTCTTGCTCTGGCACAAAGCAGCCCTGATGAAGTTAGACATTTTTCTGCCTCTTGTTAAACTAATTAATTTTTGAAACCCCATTTGTTCTGAGTTTTCTTTCTCCCCCTCCCTAACTGAAGATAGGGATTCTGAAAGAAAAAAAAAACCACAAACTATTCCAAAAGATTTTACCTGATGAACTGGACATTATAATCAATTTTGTGTGCTTATCAGGTGTTGCAAATGGATGACAGGGATATTAATGATTAAGATAGTGGTGGAAATGAACAAATCACGAGTGCAATYAATTTCASTTGTGTCCTCAGGGAGGAGGGCAGGGCTGAGCATGGACAGGACAGCTTGACAACTCAAGGTTGTTTCACTTTGAGAAGTGAAGTTTTCACTTTGAGAAGTGGAAACATGCCTCTTGGTAATGAGAGGTAAAAAAAAAAAAAAAATCCCTCGTAATTTTATCAAAGTGCTTACAGTTTGCACTGCTGCAGTTGTTTTATTCTTTGTGGTTTTGCCTGTTTTAAGATGTATTTGTTTTCATCAAAGATGGTGAGGCCCAACAGATGTAGGAGGAAGATAAAATAACAACAAAGAGCAAGCAAACAAAAGCCTTGTCTTAAAGTACGTTTTCACACATGAAGCAACAATTTTGTTGGGAGTAAAAATAAAGCTTCCAGTTCTGTACTACTTGAAAATGTTTATCAGTGCTTTTTGTTTATGAGCGTCATGGGGTTTAAGCACCTGTTAAGGCTGATGTAAATAAAATTTTCAGACAAAGTGAAGCCAGGRGAAAACTGACACCTCTTCCAAAGCCCTCAAGAGATGTGGATTAGGGACAAGGGGGTCAGTGCTTTCCCCTGGAGATCCTGCTGTCCGTCCCATCTAGGAAGACCCAGCTGACCCATGGCTCTCCCTGGCACATGGGGCAAATGTGGTTGGTGTCAGTCAGGAGCAAAGGCAATGTGATCCCTAACATGGTGATTTTCAGATATTTGAGTTATTGGCTGAGTTGTGCAGATGTACTGAACAAGCAAGCTTGAAATAACTTTGGAACAGCCAAAGAAGTCACAGCTGAAAGGGTTTCACCTCTGATCTGACAGGAGTTGTTTGGGTCCTGCTCTTGTCTGTGTTTGTTGACTCAGTTCACAGAATCACACAGGGTATTTGGATTTGGAAGGGATCCCACAGGGATCCTCGAGTCTAACTCTGAAGTGAACGGCCCATATGGGGTCCAAACCCATGACCCTGGAGTTACTATTATCACACTATAACCAAAATAATTGCAAACTTCCTCGATTTCAGGCCCTGTGGTGATCAGGAGGAGAGTGCAGTCTGCTGCTCCTTTTTACCGTTTTACAGATGGTGCATGGTAGATTTAGGAAT
>NW_026623654.1:296797-299440 GCF_030028575.1 Malurus melanocephalus | reverse complement strand
AAAAAAAAAACTCTGTGTTGTATTTTTGAGAAAACATACTAACTTCCACTTGCATTTTATATAAAAATGAGACAAAACCTGGTTTCCTGTCTTGAAACTCAGAAAGATTTAAGTCATAAACAGCAGTAACATGAGCATAACTTGGATTTTAAAATCTTGAAAGTACAAAGACAACAGTTTGCAAAGCATTAGCCRCATCTGAAAGCAATTAATTAAATTAAATGGAACAATGAACCACTTCTTGTAGCTGTACTCCCTGGTTTGTGACAAATTGGTTAAGTCAGTTGTATTAATGAGGTCGGCCTGTTCTGAGATATTTGATTCTAGAATTACTGAGGTTCAAAGTTCCTGAATTAGGAGTTGTCATCATCTTCTCAGAGGTTGTAAAAGYCCCATTGAGGCACCTTTAATATGAAGGGCTGTAAGATTTTTAGTACAACACTTCAGCTTTTGACAGCGTGCCATAATGGTTACCCATGAAGTGAGCAAAATGCAGCAATAATAAAAACTGGGTTTCTGGCAAGAGTCAGAGGATTGAACTGGTTGCTGTTGAAGGAGAAAGTTGATGTATTTTGAGGCAATTGTAATTTTACGTACCTGATCTTATCTGAAGCTCATGGTACTGAAAGCATGTGCAAAGAGGGAGGGGTGAAAAAAGTTCTCTGCCTAAAAGAAGCTGCAATACCATGTAAATTAATAATATGTTTAATATATTTTTTAAATGCTTATGCTAACATTTTAAGGTCTTTTTTTGTTTTTCATGATGAACTCAGAATCTAAAGGAACTTGGTCAGGTTATAGAAGTATTACTTTTGACTCCTCCAGAGAGGAAACAAAGCCASAAAACATATTTGACACTAATTTGCTAGTGGCTAAGAAGGAAGAGCTCAGTTTCTGTATAATCTTTTGAATTTCCTTTTRCTCCTTTCAGATGACCCAAATGAAATTTGAAGGTTGCATATCCCTGAGCTTTAGGAAAAGGAGCTACTATTTTTAGTAGTAGTAAACCTTTTTGAGAAATACATTTTATASTGTCAGAGGAAAAGCAAACTATATGAATATACTTTCTATACCTATTGGCCTATTCTAATAAATAAACCATTGATCTATCTGCAACCTCTTCCTAAAAGTCAAAGCTTAGACTAAATAAATTAGTCCATTCCAAACCTCTGGTAGATTGAAGGCTCTTTATTTGCATTTTATGGCCAAAAGCACCCAATAAAAACCATGCCAAACCCCAAACCTCTGTGTTCATGGTTTTAACACAAAGTGATGTTGTGGTAGCCATCTATTATTCTGTGATTAAGGGGATGTGTACATTGTTGTAATTATGATAGCCTGGAGCTTTAGAGTCTTTGCAGTTTGCATACAGGAATTTTGTGGAGGGAAAAATGGAAGAAAAGATAGTTAAATAAAGACATACAACCCTATTCTGTGTACATGTATGTAATCTGTACATATCTAAGCACAAGGGAATTTCATTTAATTTCACTTGCGTTAAAGAAAAGTTCTAAATAATTTCCTGTAAATAAATGTATATTTAGTGTCCATGCCAGTAATTCTTTGACCTGAATCAGTTGACTAACACAGCATCAAGTCTCAGTACATGCTTACTGCACTTTGGTTTTCTTTTTTATATTAAGATTGACATCTTAATCCTTGGCTTTCATCATTTATATGTTACAACTAAAAAGTGGGAGACAATGTGAACATTGCTTTCACATCCATAGGTTCTGCTTTAGAAGCTGAACTGCACTATTTTGCTTTAAAACCCCAAGTCTGAAGCTGCTGTGCCAGGGGAAGCTTGACAAAGCAGGGACGATGGGGCTGACATTTGAAGAACTGGGCCGTTGTGTCACAAGTTMGGCCAATAGATGTCAATCTAAATCCTGTAGAGAAAAGCAAACTAATGAGTCAGAAACGTACTGCTGCTGTGTGTTTGCCCTCCAGACCTGAAACATTTGYTGGTCTCAGGGAAAGAATAACTTCAGGAAACTTGACTTGGGATTTAATTTTAACTGTTATCAAAGGTTGTGATGTTTTAAGAGAAGATACTCTTAACCAGTCATAAAAAAATCATGTGTTGCAAATTCGTGCCTTAAGCAGCTCACTTCCCTCCTCTCACCTCCCCAGAATGCCCAAAGAGTGCTTGAAAATAACTAAATTACAGGAAACTGCTCTGTACAGTTTTGACCCAATAAATTACTCCTGTCACATTAGCTAGATATGCCTTTTGAGAAGGTTGGTTTGTGCAGGTTTTTTAATGATGATTTCTATGTCATATATGAAGAAGTCCTTCCTAACTGCCTGCTTCTGGGACAGGGAGCTGGCAGTGAGGAGAGTGAGGGAAGAGACCAGGACTGCCAGCMTGGAAGCCCAAATGTGCAGGATGGTTCCTTTCCCTGGCCATTATGGGCTTCTGTGTCCTGCCTCAGGGTGTCCACTGGAAGCCGTGGTCATGTGTCCTCATCCAGTGCATATGGCTTTACCTGAAAACTGCCTGAAAACAGASAGGTTTAACATATGGAAAAAATAGTGCGAAACCAAAATAAGCATAGTGCAGATGTTCTTTGTTGTATCCACTGTAGGAATTAGAAAAATGTTGTAGACAGAACTGCTATTTTAGGAAAAGGGGTTTGGTTT